>NC_135999.1:21016948-21259448 GCF_048128805.1 Centroberyx gerrardi | reverse complement strand
CAACAACTTATTCCCTCTCTGGATGTAGTGTCACAGCAATAAGCGTCCCCTCGCCTCAACACAAACGAAACCATCAAAACGTTGTATATTTTTCCTTCTTTTCCCTTTTTTAGCTGTTGGAAGGAGTTTATATTCAGCGACTGTAATCCTTGCCGACAAGCGCTGCGAGAAAATGGTGAAAAAAAAAAGCCAACAGAATAAGCAAAAGGAGGATAATGTGTTTTTGCTGTTGCTGGTGTCACCAACTGACAAGCGCTGAGCTCACCGCGTTGCGTCACGGCATATACTTGTCCTCCTGAGCCTTATTAGTGAAGGGGTTAGAGGAGGAACTAGGTGGGAATCAGTGTTTCTGTCAGGACCGTTTAGTGTGATGCACCGTAGCCTGTCCTGCTGGTTTGCCCCGGGCGATGTATAATTCATGTTTTTCCTAAAAGCTGGATGCAGTGACTCCAAAACCCATTAGTGTCGTCCTCTCCTCTCCGATTTCATTTCCTCTCTTCTTTTCAGCCCTCATCCCAACTATGCACCAACTTTTCTTCAACACTCACTTTTTGTCCCTCTTTTCTTTCATGTTCTTTACCCTCCTTTCTTCTCTCACCCTTTCAGAAGCTCTTATTCTACTTCATTTTCCTCCCTCGCTCATCACCGTCTCTTCTCCTCCTCCTCCTCCTGCTCTTCAGCTGGTCTCTTTCTCTCACCCTTCCCCCCCTCACCTCTCCATCTCTCGAACACATTTTTTTTTTCCTGCGCTTGCTTTCGTTTATACAATGAACACTGGTGCCATCTTTCTGCCTCAGCTGAAACAGGACATAAAAATATATATATCTCCCTCGCTAGAACTTTTAGACGGTCCTGAATTATTCACTTCCGCATATCTGCGCCACATCCACAACCCTGAGAGAAGTGCTTTTATTTTCAGCCCCAAGTGATGAAACCTGGATGCCCTTTTTTATTCGCCCCGGCCTTATTGCTGCGTCTCAGCGAGGTGGGTTTAATGGAGCGGAGGTGATCAGAGGCTTCTGGAAGCTTCCAGAAGACGGCGAGGCTGATATCATGTCTTCCTTCTGACAAGAAAGAAACAATATGGTCTGCTGTAGTAAGAGATCAAGATGGCGATATGGAGAGAGGAGAATGTATGGCTTCTAGAGAGGTACGACGCTGTTGCAGCCGGGTTTGCTCTGTGCTGATATGGGATTGCAGATAATCGGATCAATCAGATTAGTCAAACAAGGGTTCTTTATAGTGCAATCTGTAAATGGCTGCACTGTAATGCACCTCATAAAAGAGACAGAGCATAAAATAGATGAAACTAATTAAATAAAATAAATGAATTAAGCAGTTGATCACTAAGAAAAGTGAAAGTGAAGCAAAGACAGAAACCCGTACAAGTCATAAGAGCAAGCAATTTAAAAAAAAGAATAGACATAATATCAAAATTTTCATAACTAATATTAAAGCTTCAAAAAGGTTCCATTTCAGAAGCAACAGTTGCGACTGTCCTGAGATACTCTGGTGATTTTAGTGTATGAACCCATAGGAGCTAAAAGCTGCCTCCCCAAAACTTTTTGTCTTGGTTATAGAGACAAAAAACTGGGGCAAGAGTTTTACTTGCCTTACATAATTTTGATATCTGTTCGTAAAAACAACTTTAAAACAAGCTTGATAAATAAACAATTTTGTTCTGTCCCATCTAAAGTGACATCACCCTACAGCCTCTATCTCTCTTCCTCTCTCTGTGTTTCCCTTTGCATACCAAGGTTGGGGTGCATTTGTTTTCAAAGAGGTACGCTGCAAAGAATAACAGTCATAGAAAGAGATTCTGACAAGCTATTTCGAGATATCTTAAGTCAAATTATCTTAAGGCATGAGCCAACGTTTTGTTTGTCTCAACAAAATTTCACTTTTTTCATGGATTGTATCTGGGGTAATGGAATCCAAAAAGTTAGAGAGGCTTATGGCTTGAAACCATAAGGTTGTCTGTTTGAATATATCAGTTGGGAAAATGAATGACTAATGCTCTTGCCTTCTTTAATGCTGTTGAGGTGTCCTTGAATAAGGTGCTTAAATCCAAACTGCTCCACTGAATTTTCTCTCTAGTGAACAGGAGAAGACTGTGGTCGTACTGGACAGCAGGTGTCAACGTGTCTAACTGAATGAATGTGAAGCAGGGCGTTTCTTAAAAAGAGTATAAATGCAATTATCATGAAATTAGTTACTTGTCTCAATATCCTTTTCCTCATTTCACCGTTGTTTCTTGACAGAAGTCACATTATCATGAAACAAGTAAAATGTCTTGATTTCAATTGTAATAATAGCTTGTCATTTTGGGCTGGAAAAAAACAGCCTTTCACCTACCTTACTTTGTACAATCAATTGAAAGGAAATTGGCAGTTACTGCTCCAATTATGGCTAAATTTTAGCCCTTGGCTCTACATTTTTTCTGATCATTCTGCAAGACAGGGCTGATTGAGTGCAATGCTTCATATCCTGCTTTGTCTCAAAAATTTAAACTGAACAAAATAATAAAAGTAAGTAAAACTGTTCTTGAAATGTAAAGCAAAGAGTATATTTAGGCTAAAAGAGGCCTCAATGAAGAATTTATGTAAACTCTATCAATACAACTGATTACAGCTTCATGTTTATGCATGACATGATATGAGCAGTGCCAACAGAGGCAGTCGTGTTCTTCAGCCATGGATTATGAGCTTACTGCACACACAAACATACAAATACAGGTAGAAGCACACACACATGTACACACACCCACACACCCAAACACACTTTTGCATTTGTCTGGTTAAGGTTAGCAATAACTTGATTGACTGGGCGTGCGTGGATCTATAATTCCACAGTGTGTGTACACAGGCGTGTAGCTTTATGCACACTTGTGTGTACAGTGCATTAGCATGATTTACAGTCAGGTAACAGCCGCAGCAGGCAGCATATTTTACAACTGGGCCTAAAGTCATCAAACATAAACACACACATAGTTTTGTGCTGGCTTTGCAAAATGAATTTCCCTTGGGCCAATAAATGGTATGGTGTCATGCGGTATATTGCATATAGCCCACACACACACACACACACACACACACACACACACACACACACACAGAGGGAGAGAGAGAGAGAGAGAGAGAGAGAGAGAGAAAGAGAGAGAGAGAGAGAGCATTGAACTCCACAGGTCTCTATGTCTAGAGATTGTAACGCAGTGATTATCTAAGTTGATGGGTATAAACCTAAAATAAGTGTGGCAGCTCACCAGCCTGGCAACACTTTGACTGTTACAGCTTGTGATAGCAGGGGAAGGAGTATCTGACACTCATACATAGTCAAGCCACAGGCAAGAGGAATACTTAAACAAGCTCAAACTTCTGTTAGTACATCATAAGTGCTGTGTAAGAACATTGCACTCATTACTGTTAGCAGTGTTGGATATCTTTTATTCATTGCTGTGGCGGCAGAAGGGAAAGGCAAAATCATCAACACCATCAGAAGCCAAAAGTATTGTCAACACTGGAAATGTTTTGACATGGTTTGAATATCTGAAATGAACTGAAAGGCCAAAGTTAAAACGTAAAGCTCGCCGGTGACGCTGTGCAGCCGTGCATCTGTGCTGTGTGGGCTATGACCAGTCATGAAATATGTGAGAAAATGAGTGGATAAATCTTTTGACTATTCATATTCTGCTCTGATATTTATTCAAGGGACTGTTAGATTTGTAACAGCTCAAGATTGGACTGTTCATTTTTCATTGCCTTATATTTGTTTTTCCATCCAATGCTTCTTTGCTGGTGTTCTCTGTGTGAAACTACTCTGCGGTCATCTCTAATCAGCAAACAGTGCACACACACACACACACACACACACACAAGTACACACACACACAGAGCGATCAAATATTGCGTGCTGCTGAAAGTGGGTTATCCTGCGGGACAAGCTGACTTAAACCATCACGCTTAGCAGGCGATATCTAGAGCAACCACAAAGACACAATACAAACTCACACAGTCTAATACTGCATGGTCATCTGGGACTGCACTGTTGCTGCACTGGCACAATTTTATCTTGGCTATGTGTCAATCCACTAGTTTTCACAGTGAATTGAAGAGTAAACACTGTACAGTACTTCCCTAATCCAAGATGATTGATTCAAATGGGGCACTAAATAAAGTGTAAGTAAAACCACTTCCATTACTTAGAGTGTTTGTTGTGGTCTGTTGATAGTTCCACACTGGCAACAGCAGTCAGTGGAAACTGTTAAATTAGGCAAGTTCACTGAATCGCACAACAAAAACACACACACATACAGGTGCAAGGCAAGCACACACAAACACAAACACATACACACAACTGCACACTGAAGTCTGATATCTGGCACCCAGCCTGTCCCATGTTCTAATCTATTTGGGCGTGTAGCGTGAAAAGGGACAGATAATTGGGTTTATCACTGTTGTATTTTTAGTTCCCATTTCTCCACACGCAATTTACAAAAGATTGAAAAAGGGTGGGGGTGAGAGAGAGTGGAAAGAGAGAGAGAGAGAGAGAGAGAGAGAGAGAGAGGAAGAAAGTAGCAGAGAAAAGAGAGGGAAAGTGATGGAAGAAGACAGAGAGAAGGGATGAAAGAAGAAAAGGGGAGAAAGAGAGGAATAGGGAGTAGGAAAAGGAGTAATGGCAGACAGAGGAAGTGGGAGAAAGAAGGAATGGGCGAGAGAAAGCCAGAGAGAAGTGGAAGCTTGGCCCGTCTCCAGGTTTGGAGGAGTGTGTGTGAAGGAGCAGCGTTTTCCCCCTCAGGCAGCAGTGCGGAGAGAAAGAGCAGAACAGGATGACTGTAGGGCTGGCTGACGAGCCCTGCTAATTTGGGAGTGGAACCTTAGTAAACTTTTACCAACGCAGGAAACCAGATTTTCCACCACGATGCAGACCTCTGTGAACAAAGGCAAATAATACAGGGCAGAAAAATTTTGATTTCCTGGCTGTTCTGTGGTTTGAGGCACAACAGTCAACACTGAATGCTGGAGACTGAAGAGAATGCTGGGGAATAAAGTAAAGATTTATTCCTTTGATAGGGTCTCCATGCAATGTTGGTGGTCTGGAAGAGAAGAACAATAGTTTAATATATATATATATTCATAAGTTTATTCATAAGCAACAATTTGAGTTGTGCAAATGGACTGTGACATTGCAGTTTCAAAAAATGTTGCAAAATGAGCTGAAACTCTAAAATGCAGATTACATGTGTGGACATAAGGTGAATATTATCTTCCTCCATCACAAAAGGATTATGTGACAATAGCATAAGTTGGACACGTAATTTTCAACACATGAAAAGGTTAGCTATAACAATTAGGCAAGTAAAACAACTTTGGGTTAGGTTAGTGGTTAGTGTTAAGGTTAGGGTTAGGTTTAGTCATCTAAAACTATTTGGTTAAGGTTAGAGAAAGGCTCTGGTAATGATTAAATAAGAAAAACCTCAAAAACTTCACTCACAGTATAATCAGTTTGCATCAGTTGGGTTGCCAGACTTGTATACGCCCATCCACCACCTTTACTTTCCATCAAGCTACTTCAAACTACTGCCTGTGTCTAGTAATTTCTCCTCCACATAATGCTTTTCTCTATTCGTGCATGGATCACGTTATTTACATTTTAAGACACTGTGCTCATTTCTCTAAATTTCGTGAAACCAGTCTGGACATTCAGTGAGAGCTTTGGCATTTGTGGAGTGTTGAAAAGCCAACAGAGGCACATGGACCTCTATCACCTCACCTACCGTAATAAATGAACAAAAGGCGTATGTGATGGCTTTTCACGGTGATGGGGGTCACTGAAAGGGCAGCAGTAAAGAGAGCAGTGAAAAAGCAGTGTCTTAAGAAAGTGCTGTTCTGTGGAAACAGCCTGCAACATCAAGCCAGAAAACATGATGTCTCCCAGAGTTGAAAATAGAAAGAGAAACCAAAGCAGTGGCTACTGGGAAACAGTAATTGTTCTAGTTAAATTTTTATAACCTAATAACAATAAAAGTTTATAGGTCTTACCAAACGGTGAGTTAATGATGAATTGCAACTGAGTAGTAGTACATGATTGGTAATGATGGTTAAAATTATATGATTCTATGTTGATATATATTAACCTAATGTTAATACATGTAGTTAGACGACATACTACTCCTTAGCAAAGTTAGCATTATGTTTACTAAATGATATATAATTTATTTGTTGATCATTAACAAGTAATGCTTAAATGCTTCATAAAATATTTATGAATTTTAAATTGTTGCACTGGACTATGCTTTACTCATGTATTATAAATGATTAGTTAGTCATTTGTTAAACATTTTTTAAACTGGTCATCATCTACAAACATGCATAAGGGTTTATTAAGCCATTTGCAAGCTTTAACTTTTCCTATTTCTGATCTTTAATGAATGTGCTGAAAATGAAAATTGTTTGTTACTGTTTTCAGCCCTTTAACATTAGATTTTTTATCATAATATAAAAAAGAAAAAACATTACTGTAACTAGTTTGTTATGGTTATACACTTTCATTATTCCAAAGTGTTACCTTAAGTGTTATATAATATTTGTGTTTTATTTTGTATTTCACTCATGAGTAAAGTATCATGCAAACTAAGAAATCCCACTTTTTGAGTTTTAGCTTCTCATTAATGTTTTCCTAACTTCCAGCACAGCACATTACACAATATTAAACAACCAGCCTCCTCTGTCTTCTCCTGCCTTTCCCCTTGACACATCAACACCACATCTGTCACCTTTATGCCCCAGTCCACCTCATATTGATAGGGTAGAGAACATTTTAAATATCACGCACACACACACACACACACACACACACACACACACACCAGAAGGGGCACAGTAAATATGCGTTTTGTCGATAGCTGTCCGCCACGGCAAGAGGTTCATAGTATTTTTGCTGATGCGCTGACTTCTGGTATCAGTGCTTCACTTTTGCTGAGATAAAGGATTTGTGCCAGTTAAATCTTATCATAGACATTGTGTGTGTGTGTGTGTGTGTGTGTGTGTGTGTGTGTTCATGCAGTAGTACACAAAATGTGTGTGCTGTGTCTTTAGGGTCTGCTGGCAGTTGACAGGTGATGTGGTTTTCACCTGATTTTACCTTTTCACTGGCAGATGTACTTGACAGATTTGGTTGGACACACACGCACTCACGCACGCACGCACGCACGCACACAAACACACACACACACACACACACACACACACATACATTAACACAGTACACACTCACTTCCAATGGAACAAAAACGCATTAGCACTGTCTAGCGCATTTCCTTTTTTGCTAGACTGAGGAAGTAGTGTCTCTTCTCTCTCTCTCTCACACACACACACACACACACACACACACACACACACCAACCAAAACGTCCATTAACAGGATGTAAGACTGCATTTGGCCTAAACCTTTTTTCCTCCTTGGATAGATCCACTGACCAGAGCTAATGCTTGAAAAGGGTTTGAGCTCCAGTGTGTGTGTGTGTGTATGTGTGTGTGTGTGTGTGTGTGTGTGTGTCTAGGTGGGTGGGTGTGTGTGTGTGTGTGTGTGTGTGTGTAAAAAGAAATTGTTTAGCCAGGTGATTTTACTCACACCAATGACACAAACTAATCAATAGATGAAATCATTCAGAAGAACACTATCCAAATATCTGAATGGATTGTTCAGAGAGGCTGTGAAATTTCACAAGCCTGTGAAGTCCTCATTGAGTGACACACACTCACCTGGGAATGGCACCATGATGTTAGAAATACATTTTTTTGATATATATACATTTGGCCAATACATCAAGAGGATGAATTATGGAAATCTCCAAAATAAAATGTCTTTGAGGTCACCCAGACGAAACATCAGGTATTTTTGTAGTTTCTATTTCCAAATCATGACACCCCCCCCCCCACACACACACACACACACCCTGTTCTGCCCCCCTCTAAGTATTGAAAACCTCCTCTTACCCCATGCTGGCACAACTCAGCTCAGTCTTTTGAGAATGCCAATTTTCCCATCCAGAAAAGCAATAAAATGCTCTCTCTTCTTCCACTAATAGTTCCTCCCCTCCTTCCCTCTCACTGTGAAAGTGGTTCCAACGGTGCTTATCCTCCAGTGTGAAGCCCATGCTGTCATTGTTCAGCTCAGTATAAGTCTGGCCAGGCGGCCGGATCCCATTCTATAAATTGGCTCTTACTCCCATACGCCCTTGCTTCGGCCCCTATAATCTAATAGATTTGGCTGAGTGTAGATAGCCAGACAAAGGCAAGAGAAGTTATGTTGGTGTGTGAAGTACAGAAGATATATGGGAACATTGTGGAATGCAGGTTTCAGCCTTGTCTGCAAGAACAGATAGAAGTAGAGAGTTTTCCATCTACTTAGTCAACTTATCTGGAGAGCTGGACATTATATAAAGCCTGTGTTGGTAGTTAATGCTCTGACGATCTGGTTTTATGAATATGCAACCCAAGGACCAATTGATTACCAAGCACAGAGATGGAGTCATCATATACCCTCTCTCTAATTCTTAATTTTCATATTTCATTTCCTGCTTATTTTTCTTCTCTCTTATTCTATGGTCACACAAATATTCTCAGGGCTCTATGGCTCTGACCCTTGTACTCCTTACTATTCGTTGCTTGTAATGTTGGTGATTTAGGAATTTAAGCTTATTCAACTTGTACACAGGTGTACCAGTTAAACACCTAAAATGTAAATGTAACTGTCTATACAACACAAAATACATTGATTTCCCTGGTATTTATGGCATCAAACTAGAGGTTTAGCATATAAACTAGCAGTTTTGCCACTCATAACCTCTGTTTACCTAACAGTGATTTGTGAGAGAGAAAACATCAGTCAGTAGAGGGGATATGAGTGGTTTTCCAACATTAATAAAGCGCAGCATATTAATACATATATAGCCTTAACTCTAACCGTAGTCCAATCCTAACCCAAACCTTGGAGAGGAATAGGGATCCCAGTCATAAAGTGAGAGAAAATTGGGGAACACAGCGAACACAGATAAAACTTCATAAGATTCGACCAATACTCAGCACTGGACAAAGACATCAAGCTTATTGCTTTTTATTTGACATATTATAATAGAAAGGTGTCATATCCAATGTTAATATGTAACCTGGTGCTAAAATGTATTTCTGTCTTAATAATAATTCCTCTGTCGCCATATTTAACATCATTTTAAGGCAGTTACAAAGAGTGAGGGCACCAAATGAATCTTTGGGCACAGAAGTGGGACTTAAGCATACACAGGTTTAACTCACTTTTCCTTTCAAATGGTAAAACACAATAAAAAAAGGTGTGTGTGTGTGTGTGTGTGTGTGTGTGTGTGTGTGTGTGTGTGTGTGTGTGTGGGTATGTGTGTGTGTGTGTGCGCTACTAGGTAATGAGTCTATGAGTCGCTTGTGATTTAAAATTCATCCGTCTTTTCAATAGCTCTTCACAAGTGTCTTTAAATCACATTTTTCATTTTAGCAAGGTTTACCTTTAAGCATTGATATGCATTTTTTCCCAACAGGCTTCTGCACGTGATATGGCACAAAAAGGTCACAGCGAAGGACCAAGCGAGCAAGAGAGAGACAGAAAAAGAGAGAGAGAGAGAGAGAGAGAGAGAGAGGAGAATGCACATTCTTCAAAAAAGAGACAATGCATTAGCGACTACACCCACTGGTTGGGAGGTGAGATGTGGCTGAAGTAAAAAGCTCTGAAGCAGAACAAGAAAAAGAGAGAAAAAGACAGAGAGGGAGAGAGAGAGAGAGAGAGAGAGAGAGAGAGAGAGAGAGAGAGAGAGATGGCCCATTAATATTTTTATGAAGGGACAAGTGGATAGGACTGAAAGTGTCCTCGCTTTGTCACGATGAAGCTTGGCTTGAGAAGTGGAGAGCAGAGAGAAAAAAGGGTCTGTTGTAATGTGCCATGGTAGAATTGTTAGTTATCATAATGCCTTATAAAGTCTTATAATGCACGTCAACAGTACTGCAGAGGGGAACAGGTCATCTCTGACCTTGTATGGCTTTGGCACACGGTTCTTACAGTTTCTATAAGAGCGGCCTTTTGGTTGTTTCCTTTCCCATGTCCCACAGGCTTAGAAATCTCCATACCTGTGGGAAAAAAAACACAAGATAGAAAATATAAATAGAGATTATTCAAATAAATAATCTGCAATATTCAGTCATGTAAATACGTGCCCGTTTTGCTACTTTCTATCTCCAACTGATATAACACAATAGTGATTCAACCTATATACCCATTTTATCAAAGGGTTTACATTTGCTGTTCTAAACACCCGATGTTGAGTAGGTTTTTCGGGGGAAAGATTCACTGGTGGATGTTTTACATTTCCGGCAGCAGCAACAGCGGTTTGTTTGGAATAAATTGAAGAAGAACTTGGTGGTTAGCATGTGCAGTGATAGCCGCCACGGCTGAATAGACAAAGACCAATATCTACAAAAACTTATACAAACTTCATCAACAGAAAAGCAAAAAGACATCATACTACTGGCCAGACTGCAAAGTGATTTCTGCCGCAATGAATGCAGCAAAATAAAATTTAAAAAAAAGGATTTCACATATTACCACTTTCAAGAAAAAAAATATAAATACTGCTCTACGTGGAAGATTGGGGTCAATTCATTTGCCAAGTGTTTGCAAAAAACGTGTTTCTTTATTCTATTATCTTAGACATTTAGTTGACACTCTTTTCCAAGCCAAGACATGGTGCTGCTGCTTGTGTATGTGTGTGTGCATGTTCGTGCATGTGTCTGGGTGTGTTATATGTATGTGTGTGTGTGTGTGTGTGTGTGTCACTCACTCAGTGTCATCAGCAGTGGGTGTGTTATAGCTCTGGAACAGTGGCTGCATGAAGAGCCCCAGTGTTCCCACCACACACACCAGGATGAAGATCCACAGGAACAGACGGTCTATCACCATGGCTACGTACTTCCAGTCCTCAATGATCTGGAACCAAAAGCAAGAAGTCGAACTACTATTAGGGTGTTAAAGATAGAACTCCAAGCAGGACTGTGAAGGATGTGTGTGTAGAAGCAGACATTCAGGGAGGCACCATGTTTTACCTCCTCTGCTCTAAACCATTGGCTTGGGACTGGATCCCCAAAGCATCATTGTCCTCTGTCTAAAACTATTCTCATCACTTCTAGAACAATTAGTAACAAGTAGCTCATTTTACAAAATTCATCAGTGTTTTAATAATTGCTACTTTGGCTATAAAGGTTTTGAGATAACCAACGCAACAGAAAGGGAAAGAGAGAGCTTGATGAAAGATCTGCCATGCGAAAAATGTTTTTTTTAGCAATTAATACTAATTCAGTGTGGGAAAGTATATGAGTCTACAAATCAGAGAGTGCACAGTGATTCAGTTTGTGTTTGTGTGTGTGTGTGTGTATGTGTGGAGGATTTTCTGAAGATATCTGATATTTTCAGAGGGAAAGAGATGATTGACAGGATGAGATAATGTCAGAGAAGGAAAAAAGAAGAAGATATGGAACAATTTATGTAAGAGATGGACTGTTCCCTTCCCCCTTGTCTCTCTACTAACCTCCTCCTTCCTCATACAAATCTCCTCATTCCTCCCCCTTGCATCTTTATCATCATCCACCTCCATCATCTCCTTTTCATCAACCCTTCCTTCCCTCCTTCCTTCCTTCCTTCCTTTGTTCCTATCTCTTCCTGCTCATGATCACGTCTCGCTTATCCACCACTACTTTATCTCCTCACCCCTTCATCATCGTCTTCCGTCTTCATGTGTTCAGCGATGTATCTCACTCCGTCCACCGCCTCCTCCAGATCCGCATCCCACTGAACCGCCACGCGCCTCCGGAAGTCCGGAATCCCACCACCCCCGTCCGGAATGTCGCCCACCTTCCAGCCGAACTTCCGGGCCGAGTCCTCGTTCACGTAGAAGGAGTCGGCGTCCGTTCGGATCCCGCCAAGTTTGATGTCGGAATACTGCTTCTTCTCCGTGCCGCTCCGGGAACTGTTGGCATTTTTCCCAGCGGCGTTCCGGTTGCCGTACTTCCGGCGGAGCTTGGAGGAGCCCGGGCGCCTCATGAGGAGGAAGGCGGGGAGGCGGATCAAGAAGAGGCGTTTGACCCAGTCGGGCATGTGGTGGGTGGACGGGGAGCGGTGGTGCACATTGAGGACACACACGCTGGTCACGATGGAGAAAGTGACCAGCACCATGGTGAACATCAAGTATTTACCTGGGAGAGAGACGGGAGGTTTGTGTAAGCAGAACATAAATATCAGAGGTGGGGACTCGAGTCACAATTTGAATTGCTTGAGACTTGACTTGACTTGGGTTCTGATAACTTGGGACTTGACTTTGACTTGTACTTTGATAACTTTAAAAGGTTTCTAAAGTCTTGACAAAAAATCTTGTGTTAATGACTTAAATTGAAAGTTATGAGATTTGTTCCACCAGTCAACTGAATTTAACTTCTGTTTTCTGAATTTATATGGAATGATTGAATTTATTGAAGTTGAAACTGATTCTAGAAATCAGACTCATGATGCACGTACCAAGTTTTTGTCCTATTAAAACCATATTGCATTGAAAAGTCCTAGATATTTTGTTTTCTTTAAGATATTAAATTGATACTGGACTCTTGATTTGTTCTGACTTGATGTTCTACATTTAGACTTGAGACTTGACATTAATGACATGGACTGGACTCGGACTTGACTTGGTAATCTACATTTAGACTTGGTACTTGTGCCAAGACTTGAGACTGACTCGAGCAAATTTGACTTGGTCACACCTCTGGTAAATACTAATACCAAGGAAAATGTATGGACATACAAACACAGATATATGCAGACACACACACACAGACAAACACATACAAATATGACTGACCTATGAGTGGCACTGCCAGAGAGGTAGGTGGCACGATCTTGGATATCAGCAGGAGGAACACAGTGAGCGCCAGCAGCACGGAGATACACAGCGTCATCTTCTCCCCGCAGTCTGACGGCAGGTAGAACACCAGGATAGCCAGCGACGTGATCAGCACACAGGGAATGATCAGGTTGATGGTATAAAACAGCGGCTTCCTCTTGATCACAAAATCGTAGGTGATGTCCAGGTAGGTGATGTCGTTGGGGTCTTCGTTTTTGCGTGCCGGCAGCGAGACGATGTCCCACTCTCCGCTGGGCGTGAAGTCGTCGCGGCTGGCGAAGTCGCTGGTGAGGATCAGGTCCACCTCCGTGTGGTCGTAGGTCCAGGAGCGGAACTTGAGCGTGCAGTTCTGCTGGTCGAAGGGGAAGTTCTTGACCTCGATGGCGCAGGCCGACTTGTAGATGGCCGGCGGAAGCCAGAAGATGTCGCCCGTGTTAGAGACCACGGCGTTGCAGTAGAAGGAGACCTCGTACACGCCGTCAGCACTGAGAGGGGTTTGGGGGAGATGTTAGATTAACACTAGACATGGGACAATATGCTTATCTCAAAACGCGATATGGGGTTCACGACTCGATACAGCAACGATACAATGTAATGAATAAAAGTTCAATGACAACAAAGTAGCAATGGAATTGGCTTGCTAGAATGTAAGCAATTTAAAAATGTCATTACAAAGTGCAAATAATATAATTTCGATGGGAAGCTTGTGAAATTGTGATGAGCAAGCCGTCAGAATAAAATTGAGCTAATATTGCAATTAATTTTTCTGCCCCACGATACATATTCTCCCATTTTTGTATCGCGATATATTGAATATCGATATATATTGTCCGATCCCTAATTAATACATTACACACTCTCTTGCGGGCAGAGTGTGTGGAGTGGAGGGCCAAACTATGGGCACACAAACCAAGGTCAAACACTAATGATCTAAAATGTATTCAGTGAACGTATTCCTCCCCCACTTTCTCTTTTTCTCTGCGTCTCTCTCTCCCCGCCCCCTCCCTTCCTGCCATTACAATCAACAACTAAATAAGACATGTTTGAAGTCAGCTAACCCTGGAGCTGCGGCTCTGAAGACCCTTTCTTCCTCTCCTCAATCATAATAATCAGGGAAACCATAATGCTCCCTTATGATTGGCTGAGTTGGTAACGAAGCCAGATTATTCATCATTGATCAACCAATCGTTAATCCCTCCCACTTTAGCAACAACCAGGTTTGAAAAAAAAATTAAAAGAGAAAAGATTGTATGCGGAAATTTTCAATTAATTGTCACCATAGAAACAAAGGCTTATTTTAGCAGCAGATTTTCCGCTTCAGTGTGCTGGATGGGAATGTTGGAACACCTCTTAATGAAATGACATAACTCCATTTGTAATCCCTTAACAACTACTACACACACACACATTGTATTTGGGATAGGAAGAGGATGGATTTCCATTTTGCTGTTTAATGTGTATCCATGTTTGTTTGGTTATGGGAGGATGATGATTTTTCATTACACCAACTTTAAAACAGCACAATGGAAACAGGTCACCTAGATCAAAATGAATACATCACACATACATGTGCTTAAAAACATACTTGTTGTAAAGCACTATATCAGGAAGCCAGATGTGTTTGGATGGGATTCGTAGTTTTTTGATGCCTTCATACTTGTCTGGGTCCCACCTCAGCCTGTAGTCATTCCACTCCTGGAGAGACAGGGTTCGTTAAACTACATTACCCAGAAACATCCAGACAGACTGCTATGCTTCATATGTACTGAACACTGTATCTGCACTGAGCAGTGATGAAGATCATACCTGAAACAGCCACAGGTTGGTCGTCATTATCTGTTCTCTCTCATTCTGAAAGACATCATCAATCCACTTGTCACACATCGTACACCATGTCTATTTCATGTTACACAAAAGTTGTTGTTATTGTTGTTAGTTATTGTTTTTGTTGTTTTTTGTGTTGGTGTTTCAGTGTATCTATGTGTTTCACCTGTACTGGCTGTGGAAACAAATTTCCTCTCTGAGGACAATAAACATCTGTTCTTTTCTATTCTATTCTATTCTATTCTATTGTTGTCTGTTGGTTTCATTCCAACACATTATAATTTACATGAATCACGTTAGATAACACGCTTCACTCAACATTAGACAAATATAGACAATCCCCAAAAAGATCATAATGAGTTTTACTTTTATGCCAGTAAACATTTTATCAGAATAGGTGTCAGTGTTTTAAAACGGTGGATATATCATCTGGGAACAAAACATGTACTGGTGTCCAAGGCCCAAGCCTCTTCTTCTGTCCGTGTGCATGCGTACAAATGTGTGTGTGTGTGTGTGTGTGTGTGTGTGTGTGTGTGTGTCTACACTCACCACACTGATGAGCTGAGACAAGGACACCTGTATGGAGATGGTGACCTGCTGGCTCTTATTAACAGCTGGTCTGATCAGTTTGTTGTAGCGCTCCGGACCCAGCAGGTAATTCACCAGCCTCTCCTCTGCATTCTCCGCCCCGCTGCCTGGTCAAGACACAAACACAGAGTGGAGAAAATGTATGCATATTTTTAAAGTGCTGCAAACACTGTACACTTGGATGCATCGTGTGTGTGTGTGTGTGTGTGTGTGTGTGTGTGTGGGCCAAGCAGTTAGCGAGGTATTGTTCAGTATCTGCTGTCATTGGTAGCCGCTCAATATGGAGAAGACGTTGCTTTTTATACCCTTGAAATGGACTCTGTGTATTATTCCTCGACCTGCCACTGTTTTCATCCTGTATGTATGCAACAATGTGGCTGCCAATTAGGCACTTATGTAACTGACTGACTCCTAATATCTGATTGCATTAATAGTGTTTATGTCCTTTGTATGCTTGTAATTTTTGTGGACATAAATAAATATTTTAAATGTGTGCACAATTCCACCGGCCTGCTCTTTATTGTCTGTTTAAAATCTTTATAATCTTAAAAAGCCATCCAACTGAGATACAACTGAGTGTCCCATTGCTGTTCTATTTGAAAAGAACTCAGTCATACATGGTCAGCCAAAAGTAAATGCCAAAAGTAAATAAATGCCATATCATCTAACTGCCTTGCCTGGTTTGTCTATTGGCAAAACACGAACTCTGGGGGAGTGAGATGTGTTCCCCCTAGATGTAACACTGAAGACAGAAATGTCACCACATTGTGCGTGTGTGTGTGCGTGCGTGCGTGTGTGTGTGTGTGTGTGTGAGTGTGTAATGCAGTTCCAAGTCTGATAGCCTCTCTATCACGATATGTTTTCAGTCCAGTGTCATCATGAATGGGCCGCAATGAACAAGCTGGCTGTCAACCAGCTAAAATAACCAAGGGCATTAAGGCTGAATCACATGTTTGTTTTAAAATGTGTGTGTGCATGTGTGTGTGTATGCAAAAGAGAGAGAAAGAGAGTGATAGAGAGAGAAAGAGAGGGAGAGAAAGAGAGAGAGGGGGGGGGGAGTGTGTATGTGCCAATACGCGTGTGTGCATGTGCACAAAGTGTTGGACTGTGTGTTTTCTACAGTATCACCCTTTACTGCGGGGTTTTAGAACAAAAGAACAAACAAAATCCAGTCATGCATTCCTGTGAGAGGATCCCTGAAGCTTTGTTTCTCTCAGCCCTAAATTATTGCTTATGTAAAAGCAATCACATAAATAAGTCAAAAGCAAAAATGCTTTTGGCCCGCTCTCTTAGCTTCCTCAGCCATTATGTCCACATTGTCAAACAGACTGACAACAGAGCAGCAAGCATTTAATATTTGGAATGCTTCACCCCCTCTGTGCTCTACGAATTGTCTGTTTGTGTAAGATTACATGATGTATCCGGGGAAGGTTGACTGAGCATGTACGCTCTCTTTCAACAACACCCTGCAGTTTTCAAGTTTTCATGACAGTGAAGACCAATATGTTTCCAGTTCTTTTAAGAGGAAGGGAAACAGGGGAATCTAACGGGCTTCAGCGCAGCACTGCGAGGTCCAGTCTGTATTTTAACTCCAGAGGACGACTGATTTGCCGTGAAATAAAGAGAAGTTGCTGCTAGTTGCCACACAGGCAACAGTGATAAAGCACATACAACAATGGCTCAATATGTCATCTTATTCAGGCCGTAAAATCAATGACAGAGTGCTTGCTGCTGAGTCTTTTTCATGGCTGCACTTCTCACCTTCCCACCTTCCCAAAATTCATGAAGGACATAGTTCTTAAGGTGGGGAAAATATACCAGTGGTGCTACTCATATTTTTAGTTGTGTGTGTGTGTGTGTGTGTGTGTGGTTCACATGTGTTTAAGCACTAGGTTGCAGTGAAGATTCAGCACGTGTGAGAGCAAGCTGTAAGTTAAAGTGAAGGTTAACCTTAAGAGTTAAGTGCCTTTCACCACGCTTCCAATTCATTTCAAGTGGCTTCACAGTAGTGTGACCTGTATTTAGTGTATGAACACTGTGTATGTCATGATCGCTCTGTGTGTATGTGCTTGTGTGAGCATTTGTGCGTGTGTGTGTGAGTGTGTGTGTACTGTGTGTTCAAATTGTAGCTTTTTTCATGATATTTAGATGCAAAATGGGAGGATAGACAGAGTGATAGAAAATCATATTCTATGCAATTAGCGTGTTTGGACATTTGTTGTTTTTTTTGGACATTAACCTCAGGTGAAATGCTGAGGCTGTGTTATGCTGCCAAATGTCATCAAATAGAATTCCATGGGCCGGCTCAAATATGGCAAAGATCCTTCAGGGAAACACACATACACTCAATATCCTGCCCAAGTAAAAACAACAACATGGCGAGAGACACAGAGAAGCGCAATGTGCCCTCTAGGTGCATTACATCATTTAAATAATTTAGACTTAGATTTCAGTGTATCTTTGCCTTGATGGATGCTGCAGAGCAATGGCTGAATATGTTGCCTGTCATACAGGGTCTTCGTCAAACAGTCCATTGTTTTGTGGAGCCCACATAAACATTGATGACTCTGATTTGGTTTTACCGTCATGTTGTATTTTGATTGCAAAATTCTGTCGCAAAGATAAGTTTTGATCATGGTTCATTTTTGACTACCTGGCTAGAGAAAGCAAGTTTATGGGTAAAAAATACAAACCCCCTGAGAAATAAACAACCAGGCAGAGAGACAAGGTAGAAAAAATAAAAATAAAAAAAGACCTCCTTTTGTGATGCCATCCAAGTATTCTGCTTAAAAGATAGGAGACAGAGCTTTAGTGGTGGTGGGTAGAAAATGGCCCTCTGTAAATTATTGAGAGAGCCCATCTGCTGTGGCTTCTACTTATTTTAAGAGTAAGAACAACCACATAGTTTTTTAAGAACACGTCTCTGAGGCCTAAGTTGCTGTAAGCGGTTTCATCGTGGCTGCGTTGCGATTCAAGAACACAGAGACTCAGACACACACACCGCATCGTCAATGTAACCCTTGAGTCATACTCTGTTTTTTTGCATACACAGGGGTCCTTTTAGTTTGTGTCTACCTCTTCCTCCCAGTCATAAAGGTCTTGGCATTACCATTAAACCCTACACCAACAACTTGAATCACATTTCACATAATACAGTACTTACAGGTGAGACAGTTAACACTATCTGATGGCAGATGACCCCCAAAATGCTTATCTGAACTAAAACACACACACTGGAAAGTGTTTACTCTGTTGGCATTTATTTACTGCAAGAATATGGTAAAAAGCCAAGAGCACATAGAAAAATAGCTACATTGAAAATGACTGGAAGCCTGAACATGTCAGATTAAGGTATATTAAGGTATGATAGAGATTAAGTTAGCACTGCATTAGTTCAGCTCTTCAGGAATATGTCATGTTCAGGGTTCACATTTCCTTCCATGCAGCCCATGTAGCCCAACACATGGAGTCCTATTCTTCTGCTTACTAAAGAATCCTGAAATATATTAATAGAGTATGAGATATTACTAAAAATATTATCTTATGGGTTCCAACCAGAACCAATAGCAATGTGTGTCCATCAGCAGCCACACACTGTACCCCTACTTAGCTAAAGGCCACTTTGTACTGCGTAAAAGAGTAAATAAATGATCCTGAGCCATAACCCTATATAAAGGGAAACACCATGCCACAAAAGGAGTATTCTCAAACCCAAGCACATAGATTGGTGTCTTCCATTTTTCTGCCTGAAGATTTCTCACACTATTGACAGCATAGAAGCTAAATCTACAGATTTCCCTAAGATCACTTTTTTTTTTTAAACTTGTCATACAGAATATAGCCCAACATGGGATGAATATCAGTCAATATCAAAATTTCTTGTGCAAGTTTTATATAAGGTGTCCTGATGGAAATGCTGCACTTTGCCAGTCCACGCCAGAGACCAAATCAACTCAATTTGCCAGTCTCTGACACCAAGAAAGGTCTAACTGTGTATTGCATTGGTCATACTGACTTTCACAGGACACTACTTTGAAGAGTACAGTGTCAAGTTGAAGTTGTGGGTGCTGGTTACAGTGAGAGTCTGAAGATTATGGGGGGCTGCCAAATATCCAGCTGGTGACAATCTCAGGTGAAGTCTGCTCAGCTTATTGGTCCCCAATTGACCCCCAGTGTGTGTGTGTGTGTGTGTGTGTGTGTATGTGTGTTGGGGGGGTATTCTGTTCCTTACAGGAGGTCTATAGGGAGACCATCTGTCATTCTGTGTATGTGCGTGTGTGTGTATGTGTGTGCGTGTGTGTGCATGTGCGTGTGAGAGAGAGAGAGAGAGAGAGAGAGTGAGTGAGTGAGTGAGTGAGAGAGAGAGAGAGAGAGAGAAAGAGTAAGTTCAGTTTCTGTATTTAGTATTGTCACATTTTGCTCTCAAGTGCTTCATATTTTACGAAAATATAGGTAATACTAGCCATTAGAAACGCGCCCACACATTCTCCCCATGGGAGAGTGTTTCAAAGGGCATCTTCACATGAGGGAAAACGTGTGCGTATTCATCAGCACCATGGACAGCGGATTCACACTGCAACTTTTAATGTCTTACAAGCATACAAACCAGTGAGGAGAGGAAAGACGAGCTAGACACGAGCTTTACACAGTATAAGCTGTTGAGCCTAGAAAATAGACTCTTCTTAGTTCTTTGCATTCATCTAACCATTAGTGTTGACATCATAGGCTACCTCACCTCATCTTCAAAACTTATTGCACAAGAATATGTCACGATACTTTTGAAAACACTAAAATCTTTACAAAGTCATGAAACATAAGCATATAAATCTCGACATGTATCAAAGGCTGCTATATGCTACTCACTTGTGAGAGAGAGGATGAAGAGCAAGAGAACAGTGTTGGTCGCAGCCATCTCTCCTCCCCGCTTCCCCTCCTCTTCCCCGGACACTGGAAACTTGGCGGCTTTTTCAGGTTGTCCCCGGGAAAGAAGTGGCTCGAGTGCAGAGCGGACCGATGGTGATATATTTATATTCCGTGATTTATTTTCTTTATTTTTGGATGAAACGACCCTCTCCGGCTCTCGGTGCTGTTTGCCACTCACCTGCACCGGTTCTTCGTCTGTTCCTGGGATTTTGAACAGCGCAAAAAATACATAGAAACTCCAATATCAGAGATAGGCTATTTGTCGTCTAATTAAATGTTTCATTGGCCATAGATAATATTTTGTCCTTTATCTTCTACTATGCCCATTTGGCTGCGCGGCGCCGCTGTGTGCCTCCAGACTTGCCGCTTCAGCCACAAACCAGCCGCGTTGACATTTGAGGCACACTCGATCCGAATCCAATAGTCCAAACGAGTACAGGGCTGTTGTCGTCAGAAGTGGGCTACCACAATTTCCCGGGTAAAACTTCTTCTGTAGCCTACGTCAACTCCTTGAACGCTTGCCTGCTTTTAGTTTTGATTTTGTTCCCTTCCTATGAAGCGCCGACAACTTCTAGCGCGTTAAGCAATTAGCGCGGTTGCTGAAACTCTGGGGCGCGCGGACAGGAAGCTTATTGAGCATTGATTTATTTGGTACCTGCAGTCATTTATGTCGGTAGAGGTCAGGAACAATTTTCCATGAAACTCCTGTCGTGCTCCGGTGGAAAGCCTGGAGGAGGACGAGGGGGGGGGCGTGGAGGGACGGGAGGGGGGTGGAGGGGGGGAGGGGGGCTGCTCCCTGAGCCTCGGACCGGAGTGGAGATGACCACGTCACGGCTTGGACTAATGTTCAGCTGAGTGAGCCTTGCTGCCAGTCTGATGGCCACTGAAGCTGCCAGGGCCGTCTGCCAATGAGCCCAGAATTAAACAATTCAGAGAAAGAAAACGGTTTATAATCTATAGGGGGGCAATGCGTGGTCTATTGATCAATTTCTAGTGGGGTGTGACTGAAACCAGAAATTAGGGAGGGGGGTGGGATGGTATTAGTTTCTACGCCCAAGTAATGACAACTCCATGCACTTAGAAATTTGCATAACTTGAGGCAACAACTTATGAGGCATATAGCTACTTTTACACATGGACACATGGATTTTATGGCAGCACTTTACTGCCCATCTTTTCTATACTGCATGGGCACCAATACTCAAAATGAACTTGAAACTACATCACCACCACTGCAATAGTGTATCTTGAAACCACTAAGTGCGCATGGGCCGTACACCCTAGGGTGCCTGCTGTTAGCAGGGGGTAGAGTTGTGATAATGAGAAAGAGAGAAGGGGGCGTGGGGCGGCATTTCAATCTCTTGCACTCATCTTGCTCCGTGGGAAAGTAAAATTCTGTCCGAAAATAGAACACACTCAAGACAAGAAAATCTGAATACAACATTGAACACAGCCTGATATGTTGCAGCAAATCAGGGAAGGACAAGAACACAATCTGGGCTGGGTGGTGCAGTGATTAGGAGGACCGTCCTTCAGCTGGAATGCCCAGGTTGAATCCCTCATGACAGTAAGCATCTGCCCTGCTGAAGTGTCCTTGTGCAAGAGCCTGAATCCCTGCTCTGTAGCCGACCCCTCACTTTGATCGCCTTGTGGAGGGGAGCAAGCAGAAAAATGAATTTCACCTTCAGTGGTCAATTAGAGTATCACAACATGTGACTGCGGGCATTTCAGCACCATGGACAGTTCTCCATCCATTCAGCCTCAGCAAGCCTGCATGTCCACCTTCTGAACAGTAAGGTTGGATGTTGATTTTCTTCTTCTTGCTGCACAAACACACACAATACTATTTGATGTTGACTGTGGGACTTGTATGGGTGACTCATTCCTACATACAGGAGCTAATTTCTGTGGTTTATCTAATTATCTAGTATTACCCACATTGTCTCAGAACCATTATATATTCATTTAGTATGTGACTGTGTGTGTGTGTGTGTGTTTGTGTGCGTGCAAGCGTATGCACCAGGAGTATTTTTAACAGTGGGACTGGGTGCATGTGTGTGATAAGACTATGAACTGTCATCTCAGTAAGAGGAGAGTCGTGTCGCAGGCCACTCACCGCTAGAAAGACAGAAAGGGCCAGGGTGCGAAAGCCATAAAGAGGAGAAGGTATGAGCTGACTTCATCTCTTTTAGACATTTCTTCTTGTCCCTCATGAATAAGCCATCTGCAGATTCGGTACGTAACTCTGTTGAAAGCAGGGATTTGCCTCAGCCAGGGGGAGGAAGAGGTTCTTTTTTTGTGGGTGGTTTTATGTGGTGGGATTGTTGTTTACAGGGGTTTTCCCTCGCTGTAATGGGAGTAAACATGCAGATTCACACAGTGGGTGCTCGGGTTGCACCCGAGCAACCGGTAAGGACAGGTTTAATTTAGATAGTAGTTTGCAAGTGATTAAACCGTGTAAAAAGTGGTAAGATACAATGATAAAAAAAAACAGAAAAAATATAAGATACAAGATAAAAAAAAGCTTATAAAAACATCTTACGTCAATACAAACGAAAGCAAAGATACAACTGAATTAGATAGCAGAATCTAAATGACAACAGTACACATCATGGGAAAGATGCATAAAATGACAAGGGACATAAAATAACACCTGAACTTATTAGATAAATGAGATCGTGCATATTTGAGTGTGTGGGTATGTGATCCAGCACCACAGGCAGAGTTTGTAACTGTTTTCTTGGTGCAGAAATCTTGGTTTATATGCACCCATCACTTCCACAGATCACAAAAATATTCACCTGATCCATGGTAAAAGATTGAGTAAGTTATTTTGCTGCGATCAATTACATCAATAATGTTGGAGACCAAAAATGGCAAGTCAGAATTAGTAGGGTCTAAAATAGGCTGAATTGGTGTTTTCAAGTGTTTTCATTTTTTTCTAATTTCATTAAGTCTTGTTTTTCTGTGTTGAATTGATAAAAAAAAGCATGTGAATGTGTGTATGAAGGCTTTGCCTCCACTGATATATTTACGTACAAACCTGAGAAAACATCTATAGACAAACATGTCCTCACACATAGGAAGGTTTCCTGAAAGAAAATTAATGATGTAAAGATAAAAAACTGGTGAGAAATCAAGAGATTTACTCCTGTGCCATTATTGATGGGCTCAGCATGCGCATAAATCACTCACAGTCCGGGCCGCTTAACCAACACATTACTTCCTTACGTGGTCCAGTGGAGATTTCAATCTGGCGTAATGGAAGTGTGTGTCTGCTTCAGTCAAGCAACTGGCATACAGTACACCACAGCTTATGGCAATTCACAACACACACACTCTCACTCTCTCTCTCTCTCTCTCTCTCTCTCTCTCTCTCTCTCTCTCTCTCTCTCTCTCTCTCAAAGGTATAGTCAGTGCCATATTTATGTGTGTCTAAGACACTCTGTGAATAGTTGGAGCGATACATCAACACATTACAGAGAGGGAGTTACATTTTTAGAGCAGTATACCAATAAGGAGCATGCAGTGCATATGTTGGTTTTTAATCCTTATTTATCCAGGGAAGGTATGCTGAGCATGCATGCTGGAGAGATTGCTGAGCCTGCAGCAAACGCCTTCCTTCCCTTCCCACAGTTACACATGTTCACACCTGGGAGCTGCCCAGTACAACCACAGTCTCCTGCTGTTGGCCACTGGGATGCACAAGTCATTCACTTAGCCGCCCAAATTTTGTCAACCAGTCTGGGATATTTTAAACTACAGCTCTCTGGTCACAGGCCCACTTCTGTAGCTGAGCTGAGCTGTAGCTAGATTATTTGTTTTCTCAGAAAAATGGAAAGACCATTCATGCCCCACAGCTGTCAAACCCAGCACATTTAAATATACTCCTACAGCTAGGGGGCTATGTTTGTCATAGACTTTTTTATCTTCACTTCAAGTTTTTCTATCATTTGTCAAACAGTTGTCCATCAACTTGAACTTCTCAGACTGAAGAGCTCTCTAAGCGATTTCTTAGACTATAGCACTACGGTGTCCCTGTCAAACTACCTAAAGGGTTGTACCATAGAACAGCTATCATGCAACCCTATCATTGATGCTACTGATGACCAGTCAGTTATAAAAGAGCGCTGACAGTCAGCAAGGTCAGCATGTGGAGCCATTAGTCAATAAAATGACAATCCAAGATCAATGAGTCTGATTCTGTCCTTCAGAAGATGACAGTTTAATGCTTTATTTATTACGTGCAGGAGGAGAGCCTCTGTAAGAGTCAGGCTCTGATCTCTGTTCATTTGTGTGTAACGCTTTTAGAAATACGCACTGCATAGGGGAATTATGGTATGCACTGTTTAAGCAGCACAGAGCGCTGCATTAGGGAAATACATGTACGCCCGTACACCAGACAGTACGGTAGAAGTCACAAGCATGGACAGAGTCTTCACTGCAGTCTGAAGACATCCACATACTAGGAAGCAGCTCAGTGATTTTCTAACTTTAGTGGCTAAGTCAACGCATGATTTATATATTTTGTTCAGCGATTCTCATAATTATAACAACACTGTGCTACCACAGCACTTTGGTGTTAACAGATGGAGTTTACAGTTTCACTCACTCCAATCATGCATACACCCCATGGCACCCTCTCCTCCTCCACCTGAGCACCTAGAAATCACTAGTGCATTTGTTAATAAGTAACTTAATGCAGTAGCTTTGATAGGGCAAATATGCTTATTGGCAGAGGACTTATGCAATGCCATGTAGTCATAGTAATCATCATAGTACAACCTTGATACATATACTCGGTGGTTTTATACAGGTGAATTAAAATAGTGTATGGCTGAATGTGATACTTTCGAGATAGCTCAGGCCCCCTTTACTGACATTAACATGCGTCTCTGGTGTCTGCATTGAAATCGGATGGCTCTTTCCCTCACAAAAGGCAGATTGCTGCACACATCACTTCCCCTCGTAATAATTACATTCCTTATAAAGATGGCAAGTTGTTGAGAAATCCCACTATTATGTGCACTTTCTTACTATTCAACACAGAGGGAAAAGAGGTATACTGACAAGTTAGAGAACAGGTATGCTGCAGGCACTAGCTAGTGTTATGCAACTGTTGTCACTACTATTGTTACTTGAGTCAGACTGAATTGACAGCAGGGGCCTATGTTTGGCATTCTGATGTTTTTGTGAGTGTGAGATCTCGCTTGTTCCCTGTTCCTGAGTCGGGATTCCTTACAAGTGGTGTAGTCGGTATACACACATATATGCTGTATATTCACTAAATCTATTGTGACTTTTACATATATTTACTTCTAATGAGGAGTTTCAGTGTGTGGCCACTTATTTTTTGCATACACCATTTCCAGTGAAGCATTTGACTGGTGCAGTACAGTCTCAGCCCATCCTGGCCCAGTCCCAGCCCAGAACAGGTCAGGTCAACCCACGCTACGACATCTCAAGAACTTATGAATTTGCTGGAGCACATCTGGTCAAAATTATCAAATCGTTATATAGTACCTATCTTACATTGTGCAGTTCAAAGAAATGCGAATGAAATAATAAAAATGAGCAAATACTTAAAATTAGGAAAGAATGCTAAAGACAATTAATGAACAGATGTAAGAAAGACATAATTATGAAACAATCAAGGAAAAAATAAAGCAGAAAGAAGTATGAGAGCAAGCAATTAATATACAGGATAAAGCACATCTTCACCATTTTTTTCATTTGACTGGTTGTCTGTGCAAAGTGAAATCGGCAGCAGTCTTCAAAAAGCAGGAAGTCTCCCTTTCTTAAGAATGGTGCTGATTTCAAATTGAGGGTTTAGGCCATGAAAACTGAGACCTTTTATGTTCATTAAGAAATGAAATCAAGAGGGATTTAAGGAATTAGGGAAACATGTGGCTGGAATAGCTCCTTACTGAAAGAGACTATTCTTTTTACCCGCCCAAAATCAATTGTCCATTCACAGATCACAAGAGCCTTGTAGAACTGCAGCCAAATAATGGAACCAAAATGGTAAAAGTTTTACACTCCTGTTTCAGTGCCACCAAAAAAGTGTCACAAACGTGGCAAAAGATAGCAAAAGTATAGAATCGTAAACCATAAAGTGAGCTGTACAAGTAAACTAGCAGCGCTCATCAACCAGGCCTCCTCCTCAAGTAGAAAAGCAGCAATGATCGTACACATTAAAGGTTCAGTACAAGCTGAATCCCCAGAATTTGTATTTCTTGATCTTGTGGAGCTTGAGAACAGTTGGGGGAGAAGTAAATTCTTCTTCTAAGTGTCCAACAAAAAGCATGGTTCTTATAGGACTGGCTCACAGAAAAGTGGGTGCCATTTGTATCAGATGGAGCAAGGGTTAGAACTGAGTTTGAGGTGGTGGGCAGACATCCACAGTCAGAAAGAAGTCAGGTGTGTCAACAAAGGTAAAGTTAAGATATCCAAAACTACTGACATGGCATTGCCTGAACCACAGGCTAGAACTGGTTGTCTCAGATGCCTGACAATGTTAATTCTGTTAATTAATTTGGAGCCTTTCTTGAAATACTGAGTCTATAATAAGTGAAACAAGAAGCAGAGAGAGAGCACTGAGGCAGCAGGTAAGGTGGGATCTCAGATTCTCAAGGTTGCTTGAATTTAAATGTTAGATCCTGGTCCTGCATGCTTCCAAATACATTTTTGGCAATTTATGTTTGATCTTTGCTCCACAATATAATGATATGAAAAAAAAAAAGCTACAAGATCAGTTTTGCACTCAATTAGGCTAAGGTATGGCTAGTGCCATCCTTTGCCGTACTCAACTGACGCCCATTAGCGGATCCAAAGATCCCAAGATCAGCAAGGACCTATACAAAGACAATATGAACACCCAAGATGCGTGTTCATGCCAAGTGAACGGGGGTCGAAGACAGAAACAGGGACAGACATATGAAAGATTTAAACTCACCAATTGCAGCCAAAGTCTGAGTGTGAGGAAGCCATCTTTGGTGTACTGCCAAACCTCTTCTTTCACACCTCTAATTTTATCTTGCATTTCCAGTTTTTCAAGTTTTGCTCCATGTAACTGGCAGCGAACCCTAACCCTCCCACCCCAAGTGTAGAACGTGTATCGAGCCAATTTATCAATGTGGGATGGGAGAATGTGACGCTTTTGCCCTGCAGCTGCTCCTCTTCACACACTCTTCCATCACCACATAAACATAGGTTGTTTGTGAATGCATGGGATATTTTTAAGTGTAGGACATTTTTAAGTAGTATTTATTTTAAGACAGACAAAAACAAAAGACTACTTAGACTGAGCACAGTGTTCCACCCACAAAATATCAGATAAACGCACTCCTGTGACTGCATAACAGTTAATTTAAATATTAATGTGCTAACTGCAAATCATCACTCATACTGACACTGCTACTTATGTGACGCTTAGCAACCATGTTGTTTAGCTACTGTTCAAGATGTATATTACTTGGTATACAGATAAACATTTAATGATCTGTTTCGTATGACTTTATTGTCTCTTAGCTGTTCTATAATCACTTTAAAGCACGGCCTCCAACTCTCCCATCACAGGTGATGTTCATTCACATGATTATAGGATAGATAATGATGTCAAAACATTAAGCCTGACGCACAGATGAGGACACACATAAATGCACACATCGAATCTGTACAATAAAATTACTGTACAATGAAATTATTATATAGAAGTGAGGTCTCATTTCAGTGACCATGGTGCAGGACTGGAATATCAAACAGCCTGGAGTGCTACTGGAAACTGGGAAATTACCCGTGGATCCATGTGCAGTGCCAAGGCAAGACCCCAGCTAACTAGAAGCCAAGACAATATTAAGGTCACTTCAGGGAGCAGAGAAGGGTGGGAGGGTCGGAAGGGAGGGCAGGAAGGGGAGCTAGAGATGTCCACAGGTATTGTTGTGGGACTGTAGTGTGTTAAAACTGTATTTCATTCTGGAAATATACATGCTTTTAACTTGACTGAGTGATCCAACAAAACGCAGCTCACAAATTAGCATCAGATGAGATTAGTAGTAGTATAGTCATCCATTTCATCTTAAAATTAATCTTTTTGTTTTCCTGGCACAGTGCTTAAAGCAGCTGATCTCATTTCTCGGTGTTCTGGAAGTCTTCTGCTCAACTCAGGTGGATTAGCTGACTTTCAATCTAAACAACACCTGCTACTCAACTGATACATACATACACAAGCCTCAATCGATATCAATCAATCAGTCAAACACTTATTCCTAAATCATTTCAATCAAACATCAGCTAATCATTGACAGTACGACTTGGCTACGGCTCACTATACGATGGCCTATGTGTAAAGGAACAAACACATCCGACAAATCCACACCCTTTGATGTTTTAATGATGAAATATGTCATTTTGAAAAAAAGAAATAAAAACTTTTTTTGACAAAAAGCCAAGGCCTGTTATTATGAAATAAAAATAAAATTAAATCTAACTGCATTATTGTGAAAAGCATAATCATTAAATAAAATTTCACAATGAATGAGATCTAACTTCATCAATTTGCTGCTTTTCTCGCTCAACTTCACATTTTATTCTTTCCTGTTCCAGTGTCAACTGTAATTTCATTTTCTCTTGTGTGATCTACAACATCAAATATTTCTGTTGCTTAAAAGTCAACCCTTGCTGAGTAGCCACCGGCAGACTCAGAGGACGAGGAACCTCTGCTTCATCAGGAAGGACCAATTTCAATCAAATTAGCCCTCAAAATAGCTTAAACGCTGTCCTTGAGATGTTTAGCACTAGCCTACATGAAATATTAATTTTGTAGTGCTCTGCAAATTTCAACAGTTGTCCTTTGGTGTACAATATTTCAGCAGGAACCTGAATGAAATCCTCTACCCTTTCAGTCATTTTCACAGTTGACTTAGTATTTAACTGTGACCAAAATCATCAATACACTGGCACACCAAAAACAACCAAAGTGTAAGTAAAGGAACTTTCCCCTTATATCACCGAGCCGATACAACTAGGTAACTTAAAGTCACAATGAAACGGTATTTTGAGAGCATCTTGCTGCCACAGTATGATGTATTTCCTGTCGAAACAGGATATTGGGGCGGGGCATAACGCAGGGAGGGATCATTCAACAGTGTAAACCAGCTGGATATTGATTAGGGAGAGAAAGGCTGCACTTGTTATTCACACTAAGGCACTTGGGCTTGACGTAGGCAGCGTAGGCGGAGTTAGCCGCTAAAATTAAGTACAGAAGACACCACAAGTGTAAACCACTCCATATGCCTGAGGACATAATCTGACACTCAACACCCTGATCCCAGCCCTGCAGGGGGCATGGTTACACTTAAGTCAACTTGCCTTTTTAATTAATTGTTTAATTTAATAATTTAATTGTTTTGGGTAAAAAATAAATAAATTAGTAGCTAAAAATAATAATGTAAAAAATGGTGTGATGTTTATTCATCAGTTAGTAAACCTGTAATTTTGTGGAACTTTGTGGAGTAATGTTGAAAAATGTTTTTTGGAAAATAATTCCTCTGAAAATAGTGACATTTGTGTTGATTGGCTTGATTGGATCTACAGCTGCAATAGAAGGTAGACAGATTAATTTTTCCCATTTTTTCTTCATCCACCTAGCGTGCGCTATCCTATCTCATATTTAGAAAGAACTACTGTGTAGACCTGCTCTTTGTTTCATTTGACTATACTCATGTCACCACCAGAGGAAACAAACATAGATTGGAAATACATAGCTTATCTACCAAAAGGTACATTTTTGGTCAGAATTCACATCCCTGATATGGATTAAGACTAAACTTCTCTCTAAATCAGTAGTGTCCAGCGCTATGCACTGTAAGCACAGTTTGAATCAAACCAAAGAATACAGCAGCTGATTTCACTAATCAGTTCCTCGAAGGTGCGCTAATCAGTGAAATCAGCTGGTGTAGTGTTTGGTTGGAATGGTTCAGGACTGGACACCACTTGCTTAGAGGGAACTACATGACACAACTGCACTATATATTCTGCTTTGCAATAACAAGAGGTAAACCACTTTTAAAATGCAGGAGGAGGATGCCATGTTTTAATATCCCATGCCAGTACCGGCACTGCACAAAGCAATGGGACGCTGACTCACAAACCCACACACACACACACTGGGTGCATCTCAACACTTCTCCCTACTGTTCCTTTGTTTGTCACCTCGATACCATCTGGCTGCAGGTCACTGTCGCCATCTACTGGTGTAGAGGTAATGCACACTACAGGTTAAATGCTTGACACTTAAGACACATAATATATCAATATCAAATTAGAATCTTAATTCTTCAATACTTTTAAAATTTTCTTCCTATTATATAGCCTATGTAACATGAGGCTTAATATTAGGAAACTATATTTCATTTCAATAAAGAATTTGATGTTGGGACCTTGATTTGAATGACATATCAAAAAGCCATTCATTTAAAAGTGTCATCAGCATCGTTATTACAAGCTTCCCACCATGTGAAAACTATGAATGTTTGCCCAGGCATACTGTTGTAGCAGGTACCCAGACCGTAGGCATTGCATTGAATATTCAGCAGAGCAGATATTTAATAATGTAGGTTATTGTCTGCGTCGTCTGGTTATTGAGCAAGCTATCTCATGTATCATAAATATTTTATTTGCGTCAAAATGTTATCCTTTGGCTACTCGTTTATTTGGAAACTTTCAAAAGCACAAGGAAGTTGGGTGACCCCCTTTACCTGCAGGTAAGGAATTAAGATTAAACTGGATGTGTTTCCTAAGTGTTTTCCTGTAAGAAAATGAGGGACACCATTCATCTTCAGTAAAAATGTGTTCAAGTAGAATTTAACCAAAAAAAACATTGACTTTGCAGTAGAGGTAACACACTGAAAAGAGCAAAGACTTACTGGTGGAAGATCCCCAAAATTGTACATGCACACTGCACACTCATAACTTACCTAAGGCCAGAAAAAAAAAGCTTTTTGTCTTGTTGAATTTCACCATAAATTTAAGTCAACTGTGGTTGTTATTCTTTTATTTTCCACAAGATCTAAGTGCCTGCAGTGTAGCTTAATCTTTCTTGGGGGTGTGTGTCAAGCAGAGCGGCCAGTGGAAGCAGAAGTGCCGGAGAGACGGACAAGCACTGCTAAACAGCTACAGATGTGATAACAACTGACTTCTCCTGAGAGTGTTTTCATTTTGTACCTTTGACCTTACATCTATATATCTTATCTAGTTTGGAGACTATGGGTGCTAAGCTCAAGACTGCCACCCAGTACTATGTGTTTGCTATACAGTTTAAAGACTAAGTGCTTCAAGGTGCCTTTTGATATTCTTGATATATTTACGAGCACAAGAGTCATTCTTTCTTTTCTGAGGCTGAAGTGTTAGCATGAGGGAGTTCAGATGTGCGGCTGTCTCTATCTCTTAGATAATGGGAGGCTAGGAGTCCTTGGAGAATAATGAGTGTTTGTGACCAGAAAAGGAGGAGTTCACCTTTATCTTAAAGTGTGCATTTAACAATTATTACTGGTTGGCATAATGAAGAAGTAACCTGTAAACAACTGCAGTAATAGAAATGACCTGTATTATCATAAACCTGAATATTCAACACTATAAAATTCTGCCTATTCTTTTCAGAGTTTGAGTTTCTTAGCTCCCAATATGCAGCTTGAATAAACTGTCCAACTGCCAACTCTCGTTCCTGAGTTTCGATTCAGCAGGCCTGAGAGTCTGTGCTGTCGAACCCTTCTGCCCTTCCCTCACTACCACTCGTCTCTTGGAGGACACCAGGGAAGGAGAAGAGGAAACATGAACAGTTTCTGCACTTCATCATCGGAGATCGAGGCAAAGTTGTCATCAACATTATGCAATTGAATCTGCTAGGATTTACTTTATATCTGTATTCTAACAGCTGTGTTTTCTTCTGATAGTTTGGAAAAACTCTGCAGGAGTGATGGGCTTGAATTAATGTCATCCTATCTGAGACCCTATTCCTAAAGGGACGTTGATCAGTTTTTCTTTTCAAACTGAATGAAAATTAAATTGGCAGGAGGACCTGGTTCACTGAACCTAAATTAGCACTCTAAGAGGCTGATGAGCACATTTGCTCCTTTATTTGCAACTTAACTTCACTCATTGACTTTAACAGGTCAAGGAAAAGGTAACAGATTAAGGATTTTAACCACATTGAATATGGCAGGGGACAAAAGATGCAACCACAGGAGGTTGACTAAGGGCTTCCTTGGTAGCAGACCCACAGTGCCACCAAGAGGTTAGTAGTGAAAACACCTCACAAAACCGCCTTGCATAATTTGAGTGGAGAAGAAACACTGAAAGTCAATGCAGTTAACTTTTTTTTTTTTTTTAAGTAAGTTAAATTTTTGAGAGATTAAATGAGGAATTGAGGACAAATTAACTGGAGAACACAATATATTAGAAGAAGATGTTATACATTTATTATTGAACCAGCCTTTGAAATCCAAAAGACAGGGGAAGGGATTAAAAAAAAAATCATTGCACTACTTAATAAAGTATTACTAGTAATAACTCTCATAAAAAATGTACAAATGTTTGTTAAAAATTTCATCATCATCATCATCATCATAACAGGCCTTCAAATGATTTTGGTTACAGATATAATACATAATGAAACTACTATGACACCATATTTCATGATAGAGTTCCATGTATTTTTTTAAGGAAAAATCTTGAAACAACCCAACAACTTATAAAGGAAAAAGTAAGCAAAATGAATTGATGAGCATCAATCATACTGGTTGCGCCATATTCTGAAAAGACATAAATAGTGGAACTGAGGTAATTGCTAGTGTACCAAGCAGAGGAAAACCAACCAACATAAAACAATCCTATGACACAAAATGGATGCCTACAGTAACCAAGATGACCTTTGACCCCCAAGCAAAAAAGTGAACAAGAAATATTGCATGGCTTTATACACTGACAACACTGAAGAAGAGTTTTTAGCATATAAAACGACGTTCTCCCCGGACATTGATTTACTGTCAGTGTGCATTTCCTCTAAATGCTTCAGGTTAAAAAGAATGTGTCGGTGTGATGCGGTGACAGTGGATGGATACAACCTGTACCTGGGGAAAAATGAGTTTTCATAAGAAGGCATCTCACATTTAAGACACTGCAGGTGCCTGGCTGAAATTTCCACAATACACTTCCTCTTATGCAGTCTCATTAGTCTCTGATCAGTCACAAGACCTATGTTAGGTTGTCATAAACTTGACACGAAATACCCATTGTGATACATAGTGATAAATTGCATTAGAAAGCCTGTACATAAGGTGAACATTGCAGGTAGGTTATGACAGGCTAACGTAGGCCTTACAGAGGTTAAGTATTTCTAAAGATACAGAGACCAAAAACTTATGGAATCAAAGGGATGTGCAGTGAGAAGATAAAGGGATTGACATATCGGGATGTGTGCTGGGAGTTGACATGGAGAATGTGTATTGGCAGAGTGTGCTCAGCAGACAGCGCATGACTCTCCCTATCCAGAAAATAGAGTTTCTCAATATTTCCCAGTCACTGACCCTGACTGCCTCATCTTAGCCTTGGCTGACGAAGCTACTTTAGCCTAAATGCGTTTACCTTCACAATCTATCAACACGTGTATGTTTGTGGCAGGCATACAATGTGTATCCCCAGTAGCAAACGACACTGCGCGACCAACACAGCATGCAACCACAGCCAAGAACCCTGATCTAAAGCCCTGTTTGAGAACAGTCTTTTAAATGCATCTGAATGGTTGATCTGATACACAGTGGTTTGTTCAGAAACGCTTACAGCTAAGCTACTTAAAGTGCTCGAGTGTCCGATCCACTCTCCGATCAGAAATGTGTCGATCTATCTGACTATGACCCTTACAATAAATCCCTTTAAACTCACTCCCTGTCTGTGACGGAGAAAACCTTGTATCTGTTTCTGCAAGCACTTATGGATCTGAAAAAGCTGCTTGGGTGCAAACAAGACAGATATAGAAGCACTTTATATTTTATCAATGGCCTTATTCCCAGAAGAAAGTAAGTGAGTTAAGTATGAATAAAAGTTTGGGTGAAATTTTCAATAACTGTTTTGCATCCACCCAGTCGGTTCTTTCAGATCCAATTGTATTCCCATGATGTGCCTTGGTGAAGAGCTTAGTGGATATTGTCTGGATAGAGATGGATCACCCTGAACTGTTTCCTCTAAGTTTGTTTTGAAATAAAAGCATAGATGTTTCTCAAAAGCCTCTAGTCTGTACTTGAAAACGGTGATGGGTAGACATGGAGGGATGAAATGATAAAGGAGAGAACGTAAGGATAAGATGTGTGGCCTAGGAAAAAGACGTGAGACGTGCATCCTCAACTTCTCAGGAACTGGAGGTGTTCCTTGTCCCCTGACTTCTCCTTGCCCTACCATTTGGACTTTTCATGTTAAAGTCTAATAAAGGTTACAAGAAAAGGAACAAATTTCGGCAATTTGTATGCAGCCCTGCAAAGGTCTGAAGCCACCCTCTACTCCCAGCGAGGCTGAAGTAGAGAGGAAAAACAGGAATCGGGAAGTCAGTGTACTGTACCACATGAACTGTATAAATAACACAGAGGAGGAGTAACACACACACACACACACACAAATGCATTCACACACACTTGCAAATGGACACGCATAGAGAAAATAAAGTATATTATTCACTTTTTTCACTGTTCCAACAAAGCTCAATCTTTGTTTGACACAGTGTACAGTATCTTTTGACTTGTTTTGACTCGATACAAAATGCTCTCGCGCAAGGAATGCTAGTATACACACACACAAATTAAAATTAAATGAACAATTTCGTTCCAAAACTGCAATTATAATGAGCCTAGTGAAAATGGACAGTCTCTCAAAGCCAAGGTGTGAATACTTAATTCTGATCAGAATAATAATAATGAAATAATCATAATCTTTGGACTGCCGATTCTCCCTCAGGGTTTGTTAGTACAACTATACAGAAGTTTTTCACTTAAGTCTTCTAAACAGATCACTTCAGTTTGGAAGGGCTGGAGGAGTTTAAAAATATATATTTATATGTCCACCTGCACATGAAGAGTGTGTGTTTGTGTGAGTGTGTGAGTGTGTGTGTGTGTGTGTGTGTGTTTTAAAGGCCATTAATAGCAAGGAGTAACCATGAGTAGAAGGCAGAGAGTAGTAGGGGCATAATAGTCCAAGTTAGGAGGCCTGGGAAGTCCAGCGATAAAGTGAGCACAAGTCAGTAGAAAGTTTCCCCACCCCTAAATGCTGATCCCAGGTCAGAATTACTGTTCAGTGTCCTGGGGGATAAACAGTAAAGGATTAAGACGCACTGGTCCCGGAGCTATGGCAGAATGTGTGAGCAGAGCCATATGATAAAAGGAGAGAAGTTCACTGATTGGTTGATACATCCAGAAGAGATTCAGTGATTGGGCGGTGGCTGTTGATGTGGGTCAAAGGTCACTCAGAATCCCGCTGGACCTCAGAGGCGTCAGCTCGACAGATAGGACAGGTCCGGTTAGCCTGGAGAGAGGAAGATAAGGATTGGAGGGTTAAAAGTTTAACAATATACCTAAAAGATCAATAAGCACATACACATTAGTGTGTGCAGCAAAGAAAAATGTCCTCTGACTTGATGTTTGCCTAATCTTTTCAAAAGTCAATACTAGGTTGAAAGCCACACTCGATAAAAGCATTGGTGGGGAACCGTTGATAAATTTACAATTATCCAAATATTTGAATGTCCTGACTCACCTTGAGCCACTTGTCGACACACTTGGCGTGGAACTCATGGTTACAGGGCAGCACCCTTAGGAGCTGGCGAGACTCAAAGTCACACATACATACCACACACCTGTAAGACAACACAAGGTTAGCACCACGCTATACAACAACTTAATAATAATAATAATAATAATAATAATAATAATAATAATAACTTCATTTGTATAGCACTTTTGTAAAAATGACATGGCAACATGATACTCACAGCGTTTGCTCAGACTGGTGGTTGTTGGGGTTAAATCTGTATGAAGGTAGCTGTTCTATATCTGCCTTGGTCAACCCACGGGGCTTGGCCTCTCCTAGACGCTCCGCTAGGTTCAACAGGGCCTGGAGGAGCACACACATGGCCAAAGGTTAGAGGTCAAAGTCAACGGTGGAAATGGCATGTACATCAGTGACGGTGTTAAAGACAGGTGGAAAATGGATTCTCATTGGTCTGTTTCAGGTGTTAATATGAGAAAAAATAAAAAGTAAAATAATCCTATTAACTGATTGTTAAAGTTGCTTGCAAACATAGAAAGTGAGTTAATGGCTCTTTCTGTAGGTGCAAGTATCTTAGTGTGTTTTACACTTTGTTTAATAAACATAAAGAAAGCAATTCACGTAAAAAAAGTTCAACAGAATGACAATTTTATTCAGAATCTGCTTTGTTCGCATTTGTTTAAGAAAATATCTAAGTGAAATCCTCATGTTTACAATGTGATAATGTTATCCTCTGCTGAATGTCGTAGCAGCAATCTGTCCTACCTCATAGTTTTCCACCTCTCCATCATCCACATCCAGCTCTAGACTGATAGTGGGGCCCACGGTGGGGGTCACTGGAAGCATGGACCTGAGATAGGGGGGTAGGGGAGGGGGGTGCCAAAAGAAGACAAACTTTAGTACTCAAGATTATATGCATCAACTCTCTGCAGTATACTTGCAAGTATGCCTACTCCAAATTTACCTACATAAGTTCATACACAGACATGGTGAGCATATTGGTCTACATGAGACTTCCTCTATAATCTCTTTTCTTGTTTTGGTACAAGCCAGAGGAAGTGGAAAGCACTTACAGGAAGTAAGGCAGGAAGCTGGGGTGGTAGGGCGATGGGGGTACAGCCTGCTGAGAGCGGTAACGCCGGCCTGTGATTCGCCGAGGCATGAAGTGGGGGTAGGGCTGTGAGAGGCGGGACAGAGACAAAAAATGCACTTATTTTAAGGACAGAAAAACAAAAATGTCAACATCAACAGACAATACATTTTTGTACTGAAATCGCATTTTGTACTGAAATCACATCAAAAAGTGGCTTCAAAGTGTGTGTGTGAGCATATTTAGGCAAGAGTGTGAGAGTTGTGTGTATTTTGTTCATGTGCTCACCACTGTAAACAGCTCCTGCGACAGGGGGTCATGGTGCGACAGGAACTGGAGCGGGGTGGAGGGGGGCAGGGTGGAGGGAGGCTGGTGGTGATGGTGGTGGTGGTGGTGGTGATGGTGGGCGTAGCTGAACCCCCCACCCACTGACAGCTGCTCCCCCAGAAGTTCCACTTCATTTTCAATCCTCTGTAAGGGCTGGAAAGAAACACACTGTTGTGGATCACGACAAATGAATAACAAGGGTTATGGCGGGACAACACCTTGGTAAAATAGTATTTGGAAGTACTTTTTATGGATAATTTTAGCCAACTCAGGTGTCAGATGGGCGCATTTGCCACAAGTACCAAAAAACAAAGACACAAATTTATCACAATCTTAAAAATTTGCATTATTCTAGTCATAAAGAAGTGTTTGTTTGCAGGTTCCGTGTATGGTTTCTGAAATTTGTGTTGTACATTGCTGACTTCCATAGATTATGTCTATCATTAAATTGAGAGAAAAGGCTATGACACATTGCTATGACACATTGATTTTTTTACAGGGGTAATGACCTAATGGTGTGATGCCAGACATAATTTAAGGTCCTGTTGAACTGTCACTGTCATGACATCCCCGATGAACATGTCAAACCCATGTCGGTAAGAAAATAAACAACTTATTATTCAACTTACACTATCTGAATATTCATGATACAGTATTCCCCACCCAACAGGTACTCCGAACAGGTTAAAACAAACATTAAAAACAGCTATTTATTGTCTGGTTAGGAAACACATTCAATAAAGAGTTATTTATGAGCTGGTACTCTTTAAAGCCTGTAAGAATGTGCACTAATAAAAAAGATTCACTTTGTAACAGCTGCAACTACACAACACAATTTATTTATTTATTGTAGGTCTCCCACAGTCCTTGTGTTGCCGTTCTTTTAAAGACAGAATGATACAAGTTAGTACAGCTAAATGGCAGGTCAACTACAAGCTACATAAGTTGCTCACTCACCGATCGTGGCTGTTGTGCCTGGAAGGGCAGGAACTGTCCGGGTGGGGGGAGGTGGGGTGGGTGGTGGGCAAGGTGGGGTGGAGGGGGCAGCAGGAACTGAGGGTCACTGGACAGCAGGGAGGGAAAGGCATAGGGAACTGGCAAGTGTTGCATTGAACATGCCTGTAGCATCTGGGAGAGGGTGAACAGGAAGAGAAAGAGAGGAAAAAGACAAGAGAAAAAGTTTGATTGGATGTTTTCTCAGTGTGGTGATTCTAACATGTGCATGCCACTTCTTGCCACAAGGTGGCAGCCAACATCAAAAAGCTTATCAGGTCATTTCAGCAGCAAAATGTTCTCCAGGTCTATTCTACTTTTTTCACCACTCTCCTTTTATTGGCTTTGTTGAGCAGTAGAACACTACGGATAAAGTACAGTATGAAGTGTACTTTTTTCTACTTGCAAACACACACACACTCTCATAAATGCACAATCATGCGCTCTTCTCACCGGGTGGTAGTGCTGTCCAGTGCTGAAGACCACGCTGCAGGCGGGAACCTGTTGTTGCGAGGAGCAGGTGGGGGGAAGGTGTTGACCGCTACACAAAGGAGCAGCCAGACCGTGAGTTGGGACAGGGGTCACTGTGTAGGAGACTGGGACGCTGGCCTGCTGCAGCTGGAGAGGAATGAGACCACAGTTAATATGCAGCCTCACACACACGCACACTAAACAACTACCGAACGTCTCCTATCTGTCTCACATATGTACACACCATCACATAGGAGGTATTCACAGATACACACCTGTTCATGCAAGTCCATGACCATGGCTCCTTGCTGCTGTTGCACGGCATGATGCTGCTGCTGATGATGATGATGATGGTGGTGAGCGGCCGGATGCAGTAGCCGCGGGGACAAGGTAGGGGGGTGGAAAGCCCGGGGCTCCTCCGGAGCTGCCCCCCCGCTCCCAGCTGAGGGGGGCTGACCGTAGGCGCTGGGTGTGTGTGTCGGGTATGTCTGGTGTGCGGTGTGGTGGGGGTTGTGGTGGTAGTTCTCATCCTGGAGCTCCGATAGCGACAGGCGAGGTGCAGGGCCTTGGGTGGAGGGGTGGTGATGAGGAGGCGGGTGACGAGCGGGTCGGGAGAGACGGCCGCGCTGACGCCTTGCCGGTGGGCTAGAGGTGGCGAGGAAAAGGAGGAGGGGTTACTTTTGTGACTCTCCACCAACTAAATTGTAGGGATCAAGAAACCCTGGCAAAACTGATGACATTTTCTTTTGAAGTTTTATTTTATTTTATTTTAATACAGATTTCATTCCCCCATCTTACCTGCGTCTGTGCCGGGCCGGTGTGTGGCATCTCTCCTGGTGGTAGTGTGTGTGGGGGTGAGGCTGCCTCCGACTGGGGGGTCCTAGCTCCCAAGGGCGGATGGGGGGAGAAGGGGTGGAGGGTGGAGGAGCAGATGAAGAGAGTTGTTCCAGGACAGACTGACTGGACAGCCTCTGGCGCTTTGGACTGGGGCTGTCCTCACTCTGCAGAGGGAGAAGGAAAGGGAGAGAGGGAGCGGGAGGAGGAGAGGGAAAGGGTGGAGGGAGGGGAGGGTGGGGGGTGAGAGAGGGTATGCGTATTGTGGTTAGTGACCCATAGCGCTCATACTTGTATCAAATAAATCAATTTCACCATGCTTTCCACTCCCTCTAGCCTACAATCCATACCATTGCGCAATCAGACACTACTCTCCTTTGTGACTCATGGCATTTCCTGTGTGCTCTAATGTATGTCTGTGTGTGTGTGTGTGTGTGTGTGAGTGTGAGTGTGAGAGAGTGTGTGCGCCGTGCACGCGCCGCTCCACCACCAGCGCTCTATGGCCCTGAGGGTTCAAAGTCACTTCCTCTTGGAGTGAGGAAATCCAAACACAGGACAAGCACTCACAGGCCCATATGAACGTCATACGTACACACCCTCAACTAAAAAGCTTGACAAATACTTTCTCAGAGAGCCGTGGCATAAAAAAAAAAAAAAAAAAAAGACTCACTCATACACACAAGTAGAGTGACATAGCTGAGCGTGTAGTCATCCAGGTTTAGTTCAGCTGTCCTGGAAGACTGATCATACACTCTCTTTTTCAATCCAATCAACTCATCTGTGAGTCACTTCACTTACTGGCAGTACTGACACACACACACACACACACACTCTTCTGTCAACTCTTAGTCACCCCTCCTTACTCAGACCTGAGCTGTACTCTGAGGAACATACAGGTTCCTGCAGAGACGCCACACACAATGTTTCCCCTTACTTACCAACTCAACACTTTTTTTTTTCTACTTACTTGATCCCCACCAACCCCAACCCAACCCCTCCCCTCAACGTGGGAGAGGCACGTTTTTAAAGTGTGATAAAAATGACTCAGCGGCTGTGACTTTTAACACACACACACACACACACGCACACACACACACACACACACACAGCTCAGCAGCCTTGAGAGCAGCATGATAGCTAACAGGAAACAGCTGGAGAGCAGGCTGCAGAAACACACACACACACACAGTTATGGAAACACCCGCAGACATGCGCAAATTTCACATTCACACATGGGCAGCTGCCACTGTTTGAGTTCTACAGCCTATAAAGAACAATACCTTCTGAAGCGGTTTTTGAAGCAGATTCTGCTGTTCTAACAAAGCTGAACAAAATGTATTCAGACTGTTACACCAAACACACTGTACCCACTGTAGCAATATCACTCTCTCTTTCTCTCTCTCTCTCTCTCTCTCTCTCTCTCACACACACACACACACACACAGCCACACACACACACAGCATTCATAAGGCGGCACTGGATTTGACCCGAGCTTGGCCAGCTTATGGGAAAACCTAATGATAACAATGACCTCACTTAGTCTGGGCTATATGATAGGAGAGGACTGGAGAGAAGAGAGGGGATCAAAAGAAAAGGAGAAGTAGATGAGAGAGAGTGAGAGAGAGTATAAGACAGAGAAAGAAAGAAAAGAGAGATGAAAGGCAGGGGAGGAGGAGGAGGAGAGGTCAGAAGCTTGGTGGAGCCTCAGGGCCCACCAGACCCCACATGACAGAACAGATTTGGGTCGCTACTGAGGGTTACACACTATGAGTCTGTGTGTGTGTGTGTGTGTGTGTGTGTGTGTGTGTGTGTGTGTGTGTGTGTCTGTCTGTCTGTCTATAAGCTGTGTGTAAATCACCATGACTGAGCATTTGGCTCCAGGGGGACCAGTGTATCAGCAGGCCTCTCCCTCTCCCACCTCCTGCCATGCCATACTACCTCTAAAAAAAGCCATCCTGCCCTTCCTTCTCTATTTCTCAAAAACACTCATTTGTTCGCTCATTCTTTCCTTCAGTGTTAAGTCATAACTACAACCATTTCCTGGAAGTAATGGCCTTATTTCTTTGGCAGTCAGCATTTGAGATGTGTAGTGATCCATGGGTTTGAATGACTCAAAAGTTTTTAAATAACAGACAAGGTACATAAACATGAGCACTAAGCAACTAACATCTGTTCTTTCCAGTTCATACAAAGAGGAACAGGCGGAGCCAACACAAGATATGCATTGCATTATGCGACGGGGAAGAAGGACTGATGACATTAGTACAAGAGGCCATCAACTTTATGCATGAGGTGTATTCCTTAAGCCCCACAATTTTAGCATCACAGTTGTGGTCCATTCAGTTTTAAACCAATCAATTCAGAGAGTTAATTTTCTTCAAAATTTGAAAACTTAAACTCTTTTGCCAAAATAAGGTTCTTCTTAAGTATATGAGAGAGAAGCATTTTCATCATACGAATTCAAAGTGAATTGACCCCAGCTGTTAAACATAAATGACAGGTTGCTTTTTTCATTGAATAAAAACAAATCTAGTAAAGCCTTGAAGTTGAGAGTAGACTAATTGTAAGATGATCCTCCCTGGCTTTTTAAGAATTTTAAGTGACAACATCTCTGGTGGTATTCGTGCAGAGAGGAGAGGTTAATGACTCTCAAAGGCTGCATACCTAACTTCAGAAACAAAAGTACTGTTTTTAATCCAATTCACTGACACTCCGACATGATGAAAAGATCATGGTACTCATTCAAAAGACCTATGCGCAGAAATAAGAAATGTTCATTTCCAAAATGCTAGACATCCGTAATTGGGAAAATAATCAGAACCTCAAGTTCATCTTTCAGCATCTCTAAAATTTAGAATATCCAGTCTGTAAAAACGTTATTTTTTTGTCGACTAAGGACTAAAGTTACCTACTATTCTTTAAAATGTACCATAATTGGAACAAAACTCTCCATGTTTATGTAGGCTACGTGATACTTTATATTTTCTTCCTCAATAGGCCAGAGTTTAATGGACTGGAAAAACCCTATCCTGAACTGAGCTACTCACGCTTTTTAGGGCCTATTTCATTAAAACAGATACAGGAGACATGGACTACCCACGCACATTTCTACACAGGATGGAGGGCACCAGTCATCCACCCCCACCCCCGACTCTCTCTTCCTCTGTTCCTCTCAACACCCCCTCCCTAGTCCCGCCCCCCCGACCCGACACCCCACAACCTCTCCACCAGTCTAGCCCCAACCCCGACCCCCTAGGGACATCCACTGTGCCCATTTTCATATCTAAGCCAGCCTCTTCCAATCCAAGCCTGAAATGTTCCCTCCTGCCTGCCCACCCCCCTCATCCCCCCTCAACAATCTCCTCCCATCCCCCCCTTCCTTCCATCAGATATGCTGAAGCCCCTCCAAACCCCTCTACAGTCGCTTCTTCCTCTCCCCCCTCCCCCTTCCTCTGCCTGTCCTGCCCAGGACCCCGGCCTGAAATCTAAGGGGACAAGACAAGAAGTTCTTAGACAGGACACACACACGCATACACACGCACACACACACAGTCTGTCTTAACACATGCAGAGTATCGCCCATTAGTATGAAAGTTTGATGGGCCTGTCTGCCCGCGTTAGAGGGAGGGGAGCAGTGTCAGACAAAGATATGTGTGTGTGTGTGTGTGTGTGTGTGTGTGTGTGTGTGTGTGTGTGTGTGTGTGTGTGTGTCCTCAAGCAATATAGTTTAACATGGCCTTATGTTCAGATAAAGTGCATCTTGTGAACATACACACACACGCCTGGTCCAAACATGCTTACACTAAAGCCAAGACAAGCCACAGACACAGACAGACAGACAGACAGACAGACACACACACACACACACACACAGAACTAGTCACTCCCAGCACAGCCCCAATACATTCTGTACTGCTCTATGGCTGCTATTACATTCTGCAATGCTCACAGTCTAGGGACCACACACACCCTCCCATTCCTTTTCACTCTGTCCACATTCGACATGCACACACACCAAGCTGGACAGACATCCCGAAGCACTGAGAACGGACACACCCTCCCACATTCTATTTCACTCTGTCCACATTTGGGACGCGGGCACACACACACATATACACACACACACACACACACACACACACAGGAAGTGTGGAGAGCAGCTGTTCTGGTTTTGCCGTCAACACTGAGAACCAAAATAAAGAGGCCCCAGCCCAGAGAGTGCATGCTAACACACACACACACACACACACACTCACACAAACCTAAACCTAAGAAATATGCTTGAACCCAGACGACTCCTTTCAAACATTCATGCACAAGAAATTGCGCATGCATGTGCACACTGCACATGGAGCAAATATGGTCATTTGCTTTTACAGATTCATTAATATTTGCAGACATGCTTCCACTAACACTGAAACACAAACACACACATACACACACACACACACACACTTCGCCCTCCCCCACTTATTTTTTTTTCCATCAACAAGATTTCAAAGCCCATTTTGTTTCCTCTGCCACTGTTCCTCCCTTCCTTCCCCTCCCTCACTCCCTCCCTCACTCCTTCCCCTCCTCTTACACCAACCAAGTCCCACAGCTGGAGGTGAAATCATTAGCAATACCCCCTCCCTCTTTTTGTCCTCGCCTCCCTCCCTCCCTCCCTCCCTCCCTTCCTTCTCTCCCTCCAAGCTTTCTGCAACACCTTCCTCAGCATCCTGCCTCCCCTTTTCCCCTCCTTCAGTGTTTTTCTCATCGTGTGCTCTCTTTTTGCACAGGCCTTCTCCTGTGATGATGACTATCATTTATGGGAGTAGGCTTGTACACTCAAATTTATTTATTATTTTATTATTAAGTATGCTGTTATGATCCACAAAAGTATGTTTTTAACATACCATCAATTATATTTTACTGATTGTTTTAATAGTTGTAATGTTTGTGTTCCTAATAAAGATTATGGAAGTTAACACCATATTTTTATTTTTTCCCCCTAGAAATTCGATTTCACAGTTTTAGCTAAAGAGTAAGTAATCACACCGAAACACAAACAGTAAATGTAGTAGTAGTTTTCACATGAACCGTGGCATGTGCAGATAAACCGGGTTATGTGGGAATTTTGCGTCGGGAAATGTACAGATTGACTGTTAAATCTGTACAGTGACCGTTTGTCCACATAAACTGTTACATATAGCCTGCAGTATATTTGTGTGTGTGTGTGTGTGTGTGTGTGTGTGTATGTTAGTGTCTCATCCCTTCATTCTGTGTCAGCTGAGAGAACATTTCCTCTAATATTTGAGTCATAGTACAGCATGGTCCCAGTCAAGTGCCACAATTTTCTACTTTCTGCAATTTTTTGCAGTTGACATGGAACTGAAAGCTGAATGTAGAGCTCCATCTCTGTTCTTTGGTGTGTGCAACTTCAAAAAACATCTGATTTGATCTTCCTTATTTGTATCCCTGTATTTATTGTGTTGTTGTGAATATAAATAAGTTATTCAAATGTGCACATCTTACCTTGTCGCTCTCCTCTCCATATGCATGGTCCGGGTGACAGTGGTAGGACCCTCCAATGGCTCCTACACAGAGAGAGGGAAAGAGCAGAAGAGAACAGAGGGTCACACACAGTGACTCACCATGTGGCTAATCTGTGGTTTAAAGCCTAATGCTTATCACCTGCACTTTACAATCATACAGATGAAGTCTTATACATGCACTGCAGAGGCTTGACAGGGATCTACACCTATACATTCTCCATTTTAAAATTCCATACAGAATTTAATTTTGAGAATGAATTTTACGATTTTGATGATTGTTTTATAAGATTTATAAAATTGCTGGGCTACAAAAATAAGATTCACAATAAATATCACAATATGTGAAACAACACTGGGTCTACAACTACATGAAATGTGTAGTCATATGTCTAGTCAGAACTGAACCACAGCTTTTTTTTCCAAATCTTTCCAGGTTTTTATCGACTTCCAAAACTGAGGCTTCTTAGACCTGGTAATTATCAAGAGATTTTTCCCATACTCTCCCATACATACAGATCTGCTCAGGAACTCATCCCTAACTCTGTGGTTTAAGCCCAGTGATAAACTCCTCCTTATAGACAAAGTCTTCTCCCTGGTCTGCATGAATTTGAATGGGGTTGACTGGCATGTGCTACTGTATTAAACCATCTCTGCTCTCAATTCATCTCTCCATTCCTAACCTCCTAAATGTCACTACAGGCTGCTACTGAGTCAAAGACACCGTCAAATACAATAAGACAAAACTGGCCGGGGCAAGACAGCAATCAAAAATGCCTAAAAAGCTATTTTATCAAAAAAGAACCAAGTCTTGTTGTTTACAAATTTTTACAGTTCAAGTTCATTATCAGGGAAAATCCAATATTGTTTTGTGAGCTCATAGAGATGCTCACAGTTTACTCTTCAGACTAATACTTTGTGGGTTGGCTTTATCCATATACATTTAATCCTTTTGTTGTTATTGTTCTCATGGAACTGGATTTAAATACAATGACAACATGTTTGTGAGAAGGGGTCCTGATCGTGTGTGTGTGCAGCACAACAGGAAAGTGAGTGAAATGCATATGGTATAGCCTTGTCTCTAAGATCAGAAGCAGTAGGCGTACACACACACACACACACACACACACACACACACACACACACATGGAGTAAACACAGTAATCCTGGATTAGAGAAGCTTTCTGATGATACCGCCGCTTGCATCACCGCTAAGACTTTTACTCTTTTGTTTTTCCCAATCCTTTCATCTTTTTATCGTCTATTCTGTTTGTTTTGGCTTTTGTTTTTCCTTTTGTCTCGGGCACGTCTTTAGCTGGGGACGTCCCTGCCACAGATGGTGGCAGTGGTATACAGTCCAAGGGTAAGCACTCCCAAGGGCACTCCAGGGAAGGCTACCTTTACGATAGCGAGGAGGTGAAGAAAGACAGACTAGAAGGGAATAGATGCAAAGAGCCTTTTGGAGAGCATTTTTCACCTCTCTGCTGTTTGTTTGTGGGGTTTTTCTGCTCACAGCTTCTCTCTTTGAAGAGGAGCTGTGATTGACAACAAAGGAGAGAGGGGAAGAGAGAGAAAGAGAAATAGAGGCAGACAGAAAGAGAGATTTTCACAACTGAATTCCTCAATCCTTAAAAAAGCCTTCCCCCTCTCATACCCCAATCCCTGGAGCAGGCAAAATAAATGGATTTAAAAGGTTCAGGTAAGTAAAGCTTATATTAGTGTAGTGAAAACCAGCTAAAAGGCTATTTTCGCAGAGGTGATTTGGGAAGGAATACTGGTGAAGCATTCAAGAGACTACTGCATAGCGGTCTCCTGTACGACACTCATTCACCAATCACAATAGGCAAACTCACTTGCTCATTGTCAGAGTCCGGCAAATTGAGTCAGAGACGAGTCATTCAGTCGGAGTCACTCTATGGAGCATAACATAGGAGCTACAGAACGGGTTTAAAATGTTTTCGTGACATCATGTCCACGGGTAGAAAAACACACACACTGCATACAAGGCAAAGTGTTCACCATCCTAGACAGCTTCCAAGTTTAGGACAGTTTTTGCTGAACACTGTGATTGCAATATGATTTGCAATATATGGGCACACAGGGATTTCTTCTTCTACACTTAAGTGGTAGATACACTGTGCTCAAACAACTGGAGGGGAGGTGCTGATGTAAATGAACATATGATCCATGTAAGATGAAGCATCACGCTGTCTCCATTAAAAACTGCCCGATGAAGGGTCTAGTGACTGAAACATAGGGCTGGACGGTATACAGAAAATGTATCGAAACCAACACTACAAATCTTTTACCGACCTAATTTTCCACGTTGGTATGTTCAGTAAATACATTCCCCCAGTGTGTGTGTTCCTTTAATTTAAAGCTGCTACCAGTAGAACGTCAAACTTGATGACTTTGGCGATTCCTTGAGTCCCTTGGTGGTATAGGGCCGAAAAGACGACTCACCATTTGTTCTCCCTCTGCAGACTGCAGAGAAGGCGAATATGTATACAGAAGAGGTGATGTCAAACTACTATGATGCAAACTGAAAAATACAACTGGAATAAACTTGTGTAAGGAGACGAGTTATTTTTCCCCGCACAAGACAGTCAGTCAATCAGTCAGTCAAACGTCCCTCTCTCACCTCGTATTGAGTGATGCTCGTTTGCTGGGTACATAAGTCTAACTGCAGTGGCTAATCTTGCATTCTCCACTAATGGAGAATGCAATATTTGTGCACCAAGGTAAAAAATATTGTTGTTTCATTTATCATTATCGAGGTAACTATGATACCATGATTTTAATAATAAAGATGGCTTGTTGGTGCAGAGTGTGTGGTGCGTCATCTTCTTCTACACGAAATATTACAAACGGATGTGAATAAATATGAAACATTTTCTCAGATACAAGACTTGATTTGTGCAGGCCAGGGATTCTGCACAGCACGATAATACCTTATTTAAGAAGATATCTGAATCACCTTAATTATTGTTATAATTTTAGAAATGTGCAGCCTTCCTCTCATTCTCTAGTGAATAGATGCAAAGTGGGAGCTAGGCCTTGAAACAGCAGCACAGCTCCAAAGACGCTACAGACAACACTTCAGAGTGGTGAGACTTAAAAGACGAGAAGCAGGGCGGGACTGACTGCATGGAACACACTGTGACCAGTAGCTCAGCACAGAGTACACACAAGCACAACACACACACACACACACACACACACACACACACACTTCTATGGTCAAGAGTTGTGCTTCAGGAAGATACTGGGGTAACACATACATACACAAAGTAGGCAGACGAGATTGGATGTCACTGTTGCAAATCTTGGTGGATAAGGGGATAAACAGTGGAAAGAATGGAAGAGAAGGAGGGGTGGAGGAAAGGAGAATGCAAGGCTGTGGTGAGGAACGCATAGGAGCAATAATAAAATCCTCCAATTAGAAATGAATGGGATTTATAAGTTTTTTAAAAAAAGCTAAAAAAAAAAAATAATAATCAGTTCCCTGAAAATGGAGGAGAAAGGAAATAAGCTGAAAAAAAGGCAGAGGTAAAGAAGATGCCTTGGAAGGAGAGTGAAAGACAAGAATAGGATGCGAGGAGTGGATGGAGAGGTAGTGTGAAGGAGAGAAAAGACGAGGGGAGAGAAATGGGGGGGGGGGGGGGCAATGTGGAGAAGGAGGGCAAAGAGGAGGTGGAGAAGAAGAGGACGAGGTTGGGAATACGCATGGGGGGGTGAGGGCAATGGGGAAGAAAGAGAGATGGGTTGAAAATAAAGGGTGGAGGAACAAGACATGATAAGGGAGAGGATTGGAGGGAGAGAGAGATAGAACAGTTAGAGAGAGGGAGCAGGGTGGGGGTTGTGGCTTCCCCTCTTGACTGCTATTGATTTTCTGTAAGCCTGAGAGTGCATCAGCTATTTCTATCCATTTCCTCCACCTCTCCCCTCCTCTTTCCCTCCCTCTCTCATCCCTCTCTCCCCCCCTGCGCTCTAGCTCAGACACCCTCCTCACACCTCCTCCTCCTCTCTCCCATCCTCCTTCTCACACTCTCCATCACTTCATCACCACCCCTCCCTGCCTCCGATCTATTTCCCTATCTGCCGGCCTGTCCCTCTCCCATATATTCCTCCTGCTTTATCGCACGACATCCACATTTCCTTGCTTTCCCTATCGCACCATCTCTGTCCACGCTCTCTATCACATCCTCTCTCTTGCAGTCTCCCTCTCTCTCTCTCTCTCTGTCAACAGAGAAAAACACAGGAGATAGTGGATGAATAGAAAGATAGATAAGAGAGGGTGGATAGAGAAGTGACAGGCTTACTTAACAAATTACCAGCTCAACACTAACAAATGGCGAAATGGACAGAAGCCTGGTCGTCTGCTGCAGAACTTGCACCAATGCCTCTAAGACCTATTTATACAACATATAGAGAAAGTAAAGAGAATTTCAGCCAAGCTTTATGTGTAACCCACACACACATATACACACACACACACACCTCTCACGTCACCCCGCCCCCTGAACACATGTCACAGCACACTTCACACCCTAGCGCAGAGCAGAGTCAAGTAACAAGCTGGCATACAGGCTTAAAATAGGCGGGCATGTTACGCCTGCCCAGTCATTACCTGCCTAACACCGCTTCACAGAGACCTGACGGCAAGGGTGTGTATAGAAATGGGAATGATTCTCCCTCTCTCCCACTTCAGTGCCCTCCCCCATCCATTTATTGTTCTCTCCATCTCTCATCTTTCTCTCCATTTTTCCCGTTGCAGTTCTTGAGGTCGCTCCTCCATCCCTCGCTCCTTGCCTTCCAACCCATTCTCTTTATTTGACTCCACACCTTTCTTAATCACCCCTCCCTCTATTCAATCACAGACATAAAGGAAGAAGAAGCCCCCACACACGCGCGCACGTACCTCAGCATCTTTTATTATGTGGTTTCAGTCAAAGGACCTTTCAAGACACAGTATATTCAATGATATGCCATCATTCTATCTCCCTTTTCTCTCTCGTTTTCGCTTCCATCAACTTCTTCTCAGTGCAGTGGTAGCAGAAAGTTTCCTAGGGTGACGTCACTGTGTGTGTGTGTGTGTGTGTGTGTGTGTGTGTGTGTGTGTGTGTGTGTGTGTGTGTGTTTCTGACAGTCCTGTTCCTGCTCCCAGCCCACCCAGGCAGCAAGTAAATAAGGCACGCGCAGTCGCGCACATACACACATCCAGAACCGAGTATATGTATATGCACACACACACACACACCACATACACCCAACCACTCCTTCACACTTCTTATTCCTTCTCACTCCTCCTTCTGTCCTCACATTCTCCCTCTCCTCCTCCTCCCCCAATGAAAGACAGAAACCAGCAGAGAGAGAGAGGGAGGGGTACTGGGAGTGCAATGCATGAGTGTTAGGCGAGAGAGAGGGGAGAGAGAAATGGACAGAGCCAGAGACAGATGACAGTCTTGATCCCTTCACTCCATTATAAATCTCTACACTACCCCCAGAAACTGAGCTCACAACTCATTTCAACTTCATTCTGAAGAGCTAATTGGAAATAGCCTGTCAGGAATTGCATATCCTGGTATTTGGGCCGGCCAATGCATGATTTATGGCCCAGTATCAATGTCAATACATGAACAGAAAATAAACAATACTTTATATGAATTCCAAAAAATATTTTTTGTGTGTGGAAGTTGAGATAGTCATCTTGTTGATCATTATTCCTCAAATTTGGCTCAAATAGTGGCTATTTGATCATTATACATTTTGTAAGCATAGGTGCCACTTCATTTAAATGGAGGAAATCTCTTATCATTTTGAAACAAAACTATGCTGATACCTATGAAAGGCCTGTGATATTATTGCAGTAATACCCAAGATGGTGTTCTTTACAGTGTTTATGGGTATGACGGAGAAGCAATAGCTTCAACCTTACCAAAGTACCCATAATCACAGTAAAAAACACACTCATGGGTATTATGGTTATACAATAGTCACCAATGCATGTGTACTGGTTTCTCCAAAGCAGTATATAAAAACAGGAAAAACTAAGAGGGATCCCCAACTAGCTCCATGGTTACTAGCAACCAATAAAGCACAGTTAGACATACTTTAGGGGAATTAACAGCACAGTCAAACTTGTTTTTGACATATCAGATTGCTTCGGTGAAACTACCCATTGTATAGTAGGTGATATCAGTGATATCAGTGTATCAATATATGTGCTAGCCTCACGGACCACATCTTAGTCCTGATTTGAAATGCAAAACATTTCAGATAATATTAAAAGCTGACTAGTGTCAGCCTCCCTCCCCAAATAGACCTCCTCTAATTTCCCTTCTAATCCAATGAGTGGCTAAATGAATAAGGCTCTTTACATTCCAAACAAACACGTTGCTTTGTGTCAAATATTTTGTGTCTACAACATTGTGTAGAACCACAACAAACTTATTCACTACCTCAACCAACACACACACACACACACACACACACACACACAATCTCGCAGTGGGGTACTCGGTGCAAAGAGGGCACACACATACATGCAGTGCCAACTCACTTTGCATAACGGTTACAACAGAGGCTAAAAGAGGACAACAAGAGAGATGGAAATGGGGAAGGACACAGAGAGGGGGGTTCTGTTGAAATGACAAGCAGAAGCTGAAAATGGTAACGAACTATTGAGACACAGAATAGCTACAAAAATAACTAAGGGCTAAAATACGGAGGGAGAGAGTGAGAAACGAAGAAAAGCGAGTTGATGTGGTTTGTACCCCTGGCTGGTGAGAACTAACTCATCAACAGGGAGAAGTGGAAAAGATGCCAAGAACATGAGCAGCCAACCTCTCCCTCCCTCCCTCCTTCCGTTCGACTCACTCAACATTCATCCGTCCCTTTCTCACACGCTCACTTTACCTACACTTGCAAACTTACTGCCTCTAGTCTCTGCTCCCGCTGTCTCTCTCTCCCTCCCTCCCTATCCATGCCTACATTTGCTCCCAACCAATCTTTCTCCTCCTTTCTTTCGAGTCACACTCTCCCCACCCCCTCCCAGGTTGCACACTCCCTTCCTCTCTATAAAGCATGCTTCCTCTCCGTCCTTTGCTTACACCAACACTCACGACGTCCTCCAGCTCTCTCTCACAGTCAGCCTTATTCAATAAAATTTGCTCACGTCCTCCTTCTGCTAACTCCCTTGCTCTGGTCTAATTATCTCTCTCCCTCCCTTTCCCTTCCTCACCCTCTTCCTCCGCCTGACCTTCCTAAAACCCATGCATTACGCTCCCTCCCTCCATCAACCTATGTACCTCTCTAATCCAGCCCACTACTCCTTTCACAAACCAACTCTCCTCTTTTCCCCTCACATACTCCCCCTTCCTTCCCTTCCAGTTTACTTCACTCTTCCCCTCTCCCTAACTTGACCTCCCTCAAGACTTTTCCAGCGCTCTTCGGCGTCCTCACTCTCTCTCCCTCTCTCTGGAGCACATCTTTTCTTTTGAGCCAGGTCAAAGCTCATCCCTAAGTTAGGGCTAATTTGAGGTCACTCTCCTCCACCCCCCAAGGATCCTATCTTGCTGACCAAGCTGACTGCTTTGTTGTTTACTTGGAGTGACAAAGTAGCAAGGGAACCCCCCCCAAAAAAAGTGTTTCTCTCCAAACAGGAGATGGTTGCCTGGGTGATTGGACAAAGGGAAGTAAAAACAGAGTGCATGTTTCCCCTTCTGTTTTAGACAGAGGAGTGGAGAGGATAGGAGTGGAGGGGTAAAGGTAGAGTGGCAGAGAGGAGCGGCTGTCCCTCTGCTGCTCTGAGCAATCCATTAAAACGATCCCTCCATTAGACAAATGCGAGGGCTGAGGATGAGGACAGAGAGAGTGACCCAGAGGGAGATAGGAAGGGGGGGGGGCATAAAGAGAGGGAGGATGATCCAAAGGGGGGCAAGAAATGAATGAGATGGCAAGAGGACAGGCCGTGACAGAAGTGGGTAGGCACCAGGATCGGATATCAGCTGCTACAGAGGACGTTTTTTGTCTGATGTGAACCGATCTGGCGGCATTTTTAAGCATTTGTTGGGAAATTTCATCAAAACCCCTTGCTTAAGTATTTACTCATTTTCTATCCTTTTTCCCCTCTGGGGATATTGTTGCCCTTTTAATCTCAACTTGGGGGACATGAGCTTTCAGGAGGCTTTTTGCCCCTTAGCCCATGTTTATTTCCTGCCCTGTGAACAGAGGGAGACAAACGAGAGAGAATGATGAAGACAAGAGGAAAGAGAATTATAAGTGTGACATGAATAGCATGAAACACAGGTGAAAGAAAAGGGGACAAAATAGTAGAGATCAAAGGAGACAGAAGAAACTACAGGGAGAGGAGAGAGGGGAGGGGATCGAAGAGAGGAGGACATCATTAGCTTTCATGCCCAACGCAGGTGACTGGCGTGGGAAGAATAGACCAAGTATCTCTCTTTCTCTCTCACTCTTCCAAACAACCAGGACCCATTCTGGGAAAGGGACGAGGGGCTGCTGTAATAATAAAAGGTGTGTAGCGCCGGGAAAGGTCCAACTAGCCAGCTGCTTCACTCTTGTAAGAGAATATTCCACTATAAATTAGTCCCCATCCTACACCTAGCTAAGCTAACAATAAAAAAGTACTCAAGAATAAAGCAAGGGGTTCTCTCAGCTTCACACCTCCTAAATGAAACCTTTTTATGCTTTTGCACTTTTGCTGCAGTCAGATTTTCTTATCTTCTCTTGCTTGCACACAGTACAAATAGAAATATGCACACACACGCTTCTGTTCTTTCAGGACTACTGTTCTTTTGTGTGGTGTGCATTTCCAGTCTGATGGAAACTAGTCCAGATAGTGAGTGAGTGTCTATAGAATCTCTAGCCAGTGCCTCTCCCCTCTAGATCGAAATCCATTTGGATGGAAATACAATACGGTCATTCTAGCCATCAATTTGTGCTATTCTACATGTCATAGCCAAGCTACCAAGGGAGAGCCGGGGTCAAAGGTCACAGCAGACCAATACACTTACAGGGTTGCTAGTTCAACTTCCTTGCTGATGCAGTGTGACTTGACAAACTGTTGTTTTTTTCCTCCTCTAACGATCCCTTGTTTCTCTGCCTTTCCATACCCCAGCTCTCTCTCTCTCACACACACACACACACACACACACACACACACAGCTTGGTTTCCCGGCTGCCCAGCAAGCCTATACACAGCTAGACGTATGACACAAGCACTGCTAGACAACCTGCGGGCTGGGAGTCCAGAAAGAGCCTTTGTTTGTGTGCGTATGTGTGTGTGTGTGTGCATACGTGTGTGTTCAGCTGCGAACGTTTCTTTTTACTCTCCCTCTCCCAGACAGGTAATTCCAGTCTCCATACATAGCTTGTTGTTCAGTTTCTCTCACAAACGCACATGCACACACTCCTATTTGTAATACTGCATTTCATTAAATGTATTTGGCTTGCTCAAATGCAGGCAAGATATAGCCTTGGCCTACATCTATGAGTAGACCTAGGCCTAATCCTAGGCTGATCATATTCTCTTAAAGTGAAAATCGACCCTATAGAAAAAAAAACATTCACATGTGTTTTGCCCATGATGCAAAACTTCATTCAATGTTTATGAACATGAGCAACGCTTTCAAAAACTAGAAACCAGAGACCCAAGACTATAACAAAGACAAAAACCTTGAGCTGCTCCACTAACAGTGAATTCTGAAAATGGACTTTGTGGAAAAATAAAATATAGGTTTATGTTTTCACATCCACATTTATTCCATTGTAGAGCTGACTTGCGTGAACCAAAAAGAAACACTAAACTAACCCTACTGTCTCTACAATGCCTGCTGCGCACTGTCAATGAAGCAGGATTAGTCCTGTATTGCCATCAAAAGAATCTTGGCAATCTTGTTTCTAGCGTTGAGACAGACTTATTCAGGTTCACAAATCAGGTCTGAACTATCCTTGATCATCAGATGTGTGAATTCTGCGTTAGGGTGCCTTTTCTCTCAGAGGCTAAAACAAATGAACCGACGATCAGGCAAAATTGATCAATGAGCAACGACAGCCATGGGTAGCCAGTCTCAGTTGATCTCCATTGTTACATTTGCATGCATGACAATTATTTCCAACACGTAGAATCAGTGTCAGTAGTCAGTCAGCTCAGGAAAACCCAGCCAATCACTGCAACTCTGCACTGCACGGCTTTGGACATTTCCAAGTTTTGTTGTAGGGATGACAAAGTCAAGCTCCTGCCTAAATTACAAAATCTGAGACCACCCTACTAGTTTCCTCTGAAACTTCTTCTTATATTTAGGCTACCCCTTAAATTTTGTTATTCATTCCATTTTTCCCTTAAATCAGTTTCAGCCAGAGACAAGCATGTATGGTAAATTAAACTGACTGTTCATTTAAGCATTTAAATTTACTTCATTAAGAAATGGCCATCAAACTAGTTATTATCATTACACCATTACATTGTTTTACTGTTGTGAAACATTTTGTGCAAGCTCAGAGCAAGCCTTGCACATGTTCCCCAAAGGACCACACCATAGCCGACCACGACAGACTGAGCGTTTCCCCAACCTGAGTAGCCTGTTAGGTGTGCTTGTAGCTTTAGTGAAAGAGAAGCTTTCCAATGGTGTCGCCGAGTCTGAAACTCTAGCTGTGGTGTTTCTATGTTGCCTGGTTCACTGCACTGCAGTTGCTGTGTGAGAGCACCCTCAGATGCATTCTATACCCACCAGCAGTCCACACACACACACACACACACACACACACACACACACAAGCCAACCAACAAGTTAAATCTAGGTTTGCACTATAGTATACAAATATCATGGATGGCTTGCCCAGGGTGTGTACGAGTTAAGAATCCCTCTCTCTGAAACAGAATATGCCCCTCCAGCACATAGGAGATTATCCGTCTGTTAATTATTACATACAGGCCATGTCCAACCTCTTTCATATAACATAACACAAACTATGTGTCAGATACTCTTATCCAAAGCACTACACCAAGTGAGTATTTACGATATGACGAATGCATACATTTTTAGTATGGGTAGCCCCAGTGGAAATTCAACCCTTACCCCCCAAAGGGTTACTGCCATACTCTACCCACTAAGCTACACAAGACCATATACATAAAATGAACATTAGAATCCTTAAAGGAAGCTCTATGAGGAGTTGCCTATCTTTCCTCTGTCTTTTTCACAACCTCTGAGCCCATGCAGCCATAACCCTGTGCTTCCTGGTAGCATCATGTGGGCAGCTCTGTTACCGTGTGCTTTTGTGTGTATACGAGAAAGAATAGACCATGTCCAATTTAGACGAAAATTTGCCTATGTTACACACCATAAGGCCTGTTACCTAGCTACGTCAATATTTGACTAGTTGAGTAAAAGAAGACATGCCACAGTGTCTTATTTAAGACACACAGTCTGGGTGACTAACTATTCACAGCAGTTGAATGAGCTTATGGCTACCCCTAACCACATCACAAGCTGCTGTTGTTCATTTACCTACCGTATGTGTTAACTGTGTATTATATCCAGACTGCAGCTCTGTGGCAAGCACATAAAACATCCTGTCTAATTAGAAAACAACTAATGTGTTCTCACACACACACACACACACACACTATTGCCATGCTAACCCCCGGACACCCCCATCCCCTCTGCTCGCCTCTCAAACGCCTCGCCACAGCAGCAAATTAAAACAGCTCGACTTCTATATGGTGGGTATGCGTTCAGCAGAAGAGAAAAGTCTAAGTAATGAAACGCGTGTCCCTCTTCCTTTCTTGGTCGAGGGGACACTGCCGTAACCACACACACAGTCAGTGACAATCACAGGTGGGGGACATTTACCTGCCGCCGAGATGCGGTGCGCTCCGGGGGCCGCTGAAAGCCTCTGAATACCGGGAGAGGCGTTAGTTCCGGGGGCTCGCTGCTGGTTCTCCGAGTGGTTGCTGTGAGCTCCAAGTGGTGCGCACCCGGCACCGTGCTGCTGCTGTTGATGTTGATGTAGTTGCTGCTGCTGGTGGTGGTGGTGGTGGTTAGATCCCATGACTCCGTTACCGGTAATTCCATTACCATTCCCACCACCGTACTGCTGGTAGTATCCAGACCGGGAACGCGATCGAGTCCTTGGGGGCTCCATGGCCATTTGGTGGGGCTGGTGGGGATGAAGGGGATGGAAGAGGAAAGAGGAGGACGAGGGAGGGGATTGCGGCGGAGAACCGTTGGTGGATCCGGGCTGTACAAAGCCCCTAGCGCCGCTCTGGCTGTAACTATAGCCCCCGAGTCCTCTGCCCCCCTCCGCGCCCCCGTACTCTGTTCGCTCCGCCGATTCCGCCGCCCCCGCCTCGTCGAATAAATCAGCCCCTTTAGGGACGGGCTCCGGGGTGGAGGGCAGCCGGGGGTAAACTCTAGGCTCCTGAGTCGTTGGTTGTCCAGCGGCTGCGATTGGCATTTCCTTTCGGGGGATTTCCTCTCTTTCTTTTTTGCCTTTTTTTCTCTCGTTTCCTCTCACAGAAGAAGCTTTTAGACACTGTTTAAAAATACAGAGTTGAACACAGGCTAACAGTTAAACTGGACCGGGAGATACTTTGTTTCACAGCAACGATATAAATCGAAAACATTCACCACATAAAACCATGTCAGCGCAAACACTTAACGTTAGCAGCGCCTGTGTTTATTTTGACAAGCAATTTTGTTGTAACTTTAGGTTACTTCCCCCAAGTTTGTCAAAGTAACAACCATCCACAGCACAATTCCCTGAACTGGTGAAACAACTGAACAACGTTTCATACTAAGATATCCCAAATATCTCCGGTACTTTTTATATGACCAGAAGTGTGGGCGAGTTTATAAATAGATTGGGAACTAAACACTAAGTTCCATAGAAATCTAACGTTAGTCATTCTGGCTAACGACGGTAAGTTCACAACAACCCAGGAGCAGGCACGGCCATGGCTCGCTAGCTACATTAGCTAACGTTAGGGGGACGTGCTAGTGCGCATAGCATACAATGGTAAACAGGTTAACACGCTTGTTCTAATCGTACCATAACATCGTAAGGATATGTGATCGTTTTTTCATAGCAGTGTCTATCCCCGAGCTGAGTTTAAGGTAACTTTGGTCACTTTTACAGCCATTTAAACTTGTTAAGCCAGTCTGCGTAATGTCGTTCGCTAGCTGGCAAGCCGTATCAACCCCTCCTCCTCCCCCGACTAACACAGAGAAAAATCCCGTAGCTAGCCACCCACGCCTCGATTCCCTTTAAATGGCTTGGATAATAGTAACAAAATAAAAAAGCAGTGGGTGAAAACTTATTCAGTGTGAATTCATTGCGTGAGTTAGGGTTGCCGGTTAGGTCTTTCCGTTGGAAAAGGGCAGAACAGCAAAGCGCGCAGGAATGGATAAAAAGTGGTCAACCTAAAATTACAAAGAAAGAACCACGGCTAAAATTAATGCGATCTTAAAGAAGAACCCCGCCTCTAAGTCTCCATTGAAACACGCTCTATTTCCCCCACCATAAGTAGTTTTTTGTAACAACTTACCTTCAATGTGCTCTCCTCGACTGTACTCCTGACTCGGATCTGTCGATAATATTGTGAGCCGTATGTGTGAGTGTGTATGTGTGTGTGTGTATGCGCCCCGTGTTCGCTTGGTGTCAGCGTGAAATGTGACAGACCGTCAACGCTCAAGTCGGATTTCACTCAGGCCTGGCGCATCGAAACCAGAACACAGAAAGTGTTTGTAGTTGTTTTCTCGCAAGCCATTCTCACACAATCACCGGGCCACGAAACAACTTTGATATGTGTCTGATGTGGTTTAATTTTTGTTCCATTCTTTTTTTGTAACCACGATTAAAGAGGTTATTCCGGTTATACGGATTTGTTGAGGATCGGCAATCGATTAGTTTAGCCTGGTAAATCAGACGCTGTGGATAGCAGAGAGGCAGGCTAAAAGGGGCTTTAAATTATTTATTTACAAATACCAAGCCTTCCCATTGCAGCTGTTTCCTTTGGAGCAGAAAGTTCGTTTTAAAAATAAATATATGTTGTGTTTGCAAAAGTTTCATACCATTTTGCTGTGGGGGAAAAAGACAGAGAGACAGGTAGGAAATCATGGGTGACAAACCTACACTGAGAGGTTAATTCAGCCCACGTCTGAATGCTGTAGCCTAATGTAATTTAGACCATCAAGGCTAATGGAATCTAATCTGTTTGTGTGATCTAAGTCAATTTCCTCATTGACAGAACAGATTTTGTGCACAGTTTGTGTCAGCATAGCTACCCAAATGAACTCTTCACTTCCTTAGTATAGTGAAATGTGTTGGAATATGAACGTTTTCTGTCTTTTCCAGCAGCTTTGTGAAGATAGAGAGAGCATAAACACTGTTGCTCACTGTTTGGGGAGGGCTGTGTCAAGGATCAAGGGCAGGGCCTGTAAATTGTACGAAATATCCCCTTCATACAGAACAGTAAGCTCACCAACAAGGCAGAAATACCTGGTGTAAACAACGTGTTGTGTTGATTTGCTATTTATTCTCTAAATTCTGTATTTCTGGCCTGCTACCAGAGAGGCACAATCTCACACATACTATGCCAGGTAATAGTTATGTTTGTGTGTGATTGTGTGGGCGTGGGTGTGAGGATGGTGTGATGGATAGCATGTGGGGAGACTAACGTGTATGTGATCTCTCTCTCTCTCTCTCTCTCTCACACACACACACACACACACACACACAACCCAGCCCATCTCACCTCCCAAACCCTATTCCCGTGGTTTTGTTCTCTCATTTCACACACACTCAATCCAACCCATCGCCACTCCTAATACACACATACACACAGCACACACACATGCACACACACTCTCTCCTCATTACACCCCCTTTCCCTACTTTGATGATATGCAAATATCCCTCCCTCCCTCCCTCCCTCCCTCCCTCCCTCTCTCTCTTCCTCCCTCCCTCTCTCCCGCAAGCAGCAAGCCTCCACACACACACACACACACACACGGGCTAATACGCTGTGGCAGCGTCCACAGACAGGCGGGGAGGATCAATTTTTCACCCAGTGTGCTACCGATATTCATAAGATAAGGCCACAGAAGAGAGAGGGAGGGATGGAGGGGAGAGAAAGAGGGAGAGAGGGAGATGAGTAGAGATGGGGATAAGAAAAATGGCGAGTGGGTGTAATAAAAGGAAGGGAGTTGGAAGGAGGGTTGTCCAGGAAAATGGGTGAGTGAGTAGGTTTGGGAGGCAGGGAGGGAGAGAGAGAGAGATTGGATGGAGAAAGGGGGAAGACTAGAGAAGGGTTGTGTGTGTGTGTGTGTGTGTGTTGGGGAGGGTGAGCGTGGGTGAGTCGGGGTGAGAGAGGAGAGAGGGTGGGGAAGTCTCGTGGGTGTTTGGGGGTGTGGGAGGGTGGAGGCAGGATGAGTAAGTGGGTTAGGGGTGGAAGGAAAGGGGGATGGGGTGTAGATAGAGAGTGAGAGAGGCCTCTGGGGGATGGGGTTGGGGATGGATGGGGTGGTAAGGGAAAAGGAGGGGTGGGGTGGTGGGGGGGTTATTTTGCTGACGTGCTCTCTTATTGGCTTGTTCAAACGCTGGGGGAGGGGCAGCCACAAACCATACTCTCACCAGCTGTAGGGAAGAGCAGAGAAACAAAGAGAGAGAGAAGGGTTTAGAGGGAGGAAGAGAAGAGAGAGGGGGGGGGGGGGGGGGCAGATATGTGTTTTAATGTTGATATTCTGGTCTAATTAGATTCCAGTCCAAGTGGCGGAATGAATGGCGCTGATCAGATAGAAGCGGGTGTAGTGGAGAAGAGAACAGGCTTTGTTTGAGTTGGAGAATGTGATGCCTCTGTTTTAGTGCACACAAGGGGTCTTGATCTATAATTCAATTTCACTTGAGGAACAGAAAGGAGCAAATTACCAGCACTGTCTCCTTTGAATATACATTCAAACTCACATTTACTCACGCTGTGTAGAAATTGCAAGACCAAGATATCCAGTGTCTCCCGTAGGTCAGTTGAATTTTAGATGATGCGTCATTGCTTTAATACCTCCCATGTTACCTAATCATTATGCAATATGTTTTTGATGGTTATATCTGACTGTAAACACCTTTGAAGTCATCTTAGTTATTGAAATATATATGATCTTTTCATATAAATAAAAAACAATCAGCTTAATAGTACGTTCACTACAAAAAAAGAAATATATGTGGCCAGAAATATGCCATTATGTGGTGTCATGATTACCCCCTTCATATGTATGAATGTATATATTAATGTGTGTGTGAATGAACACTTAATTGTCTCTAAATGTATGTCTCTAGATGTATGTACAGTAAATGAACAGAAATAGAAAGCATTTAAAGCAAAGAAAAATAAATACCATTCCAGCACACACATGAAGGCAGATTGCAAGCCATGTGTTCATGGAGCCCAGCTGAACCCCCGCCTGCTAAACCAGTACACTGGCTGAGACAGACTGACAGGCAGGGAAATAGAGAGGGTGGTGTGTGTGTGTGTGTGTGTGTGAGAGAGAGAGAGAGAGAGAGAGAGAGAGAGAGAGAGAGAATGAGAGAGAATGAGAGAAAAAAGAGAGGCAAAATTGAAACAAAGACAGGCAGATTGGCCAACGCAGACAGACAAAAAAATAGGAAAAAAAAAGCCAAAAGCAAGCAAAAAGGAGAGGGACAAATAAGAGAGACATAGCGACATAGAGAAATATACAAAGAGAAAGGAACAGGGGTAGACATACATGGAGAGAGAGAGCAGAAAGTAGAGGGAGCCAAGCTTTCTGTGGCTTAGCCAGACTGGAGCGGTGGGACTTGGCTGGCTGTGGACCCTTGGCTTCACTATTAAAGCAGGGGAAAAAAATCACAGTCAAAAAATGAAAAGGGCAAAGAGCTATGCCAAGAATGCACAGGCAAGAAGCAACACATTAGGCTCTTTCCTTCTGCCTGCCTCTCTGTTTCCCCAAGCAGATCTAAACAATAGGTGGGACAACCCTCGAGAATCGAGTGCTGCACTGAGAACCCCGTTGAATCACTGAGGTCGACTCTGGAAGTTTGAAACTTTGTATGATGAGCAAACTGAACTGAAGGTGTGTGAAGGGTTAAAAAAAGAACAAGTGAAATCATTGGGAGGTCATTTATCATACTTTGAAAATGTCCTATATTGAATTATGATTAAAAAGTACTGTTAATTATTCACAAAAATAGTCTTAGTCGTAATGGCATCATGTTAGAAGTTTGTTCCTTGGTTCCTTGACTGCACCATGATGTGTGTTGGTATATGTTTTGTGTGTGTGTGTGTGTGTAGCATTTCATGAGCACAGCAGCACCAACACCTATGTAATTTATGCTGCTGGCACATACACACACTCACTCACTCACTCACTCCCTCACTCACACATTCACACACTCACACACAAACACACACACACACACACACACAAACAAATAAACAACCACACAAAAAAAGAAAATCCTCCATTGGTTTCTTTATAGACCATACAAAACAACACTATATCCCACAATCTGAGTGACCCAGCCACTCAAAGCTACTAATCATGTAGTAATAGCCGCCATGCCATAATCATATCACTACATAGAGGCATGAGGGGACTTATAGGCTTTGCCAGATTAATGGTGAAAAAACAAGGAATTATTTTTTGGACTTTTCCATCCGCTGATACCATAAGTAGAGGATTATAGCCTTCAGATCGCCTGACTCCAGAATGGCAATCACTAAGGGGGATGTTTGTGGAAAACACACCCCGAAATGGCTCACCACACCATGGTGCACAAAACACCAAACTATCCATCCAAATGCACCAAATGAGCACCAGAGTGGCTTCTTCATAGTAAAGGGCGAGGCTTCGTTTTTGGTTTGGTTAGAAGAGCCTAAGCTATTTTCCCTTCCTTGACAATCTCTCTGATGATTCAAAGTAGCAAGGAAAGGCCACTCTGAAAATTGTTATCTTCATATCGACAAATGAAAACATCAGAGGAAAGCAGAAATTCCGTTCTACCTCAAACAGGTACCACAAATTAAATCACCATGTGGTCCCATCTTTATCTTAAATCTGTATCTGTCAAGAGTTTGAAATGTTGCTTTATTCTGGCTGCCATATGTCTTGTACTGTAGGACTGATTGTGTGCACGCAGCTGAGATGCAACCCCAAAGCCATGTCATATTCTGGGCTCCGAGGGGAAAGAAGGATGCCAAGAACTGAAACGTGATGACGAGTGGGTGTGTGAGAGTGAGTGGGGAAAAGGAATCCTTCCAAGCTCCTTTTGCTCTGGGTGCACATGTATCCGTCTCTGTGTGTGAGTGAACGTGTATGCGGGCACATGCGATCATGTGTGCGTTTATGTGTGGGAAGAAGGAATCCTTCCAACCGTCTTCTTTCCTGAGCCTCTTCCTGTGTCCCCCCCCATCACCACCCCACTCCAAACACACACACACACACACACACACACACACAATTCTCGGAGCCGGCGTCAGAGGGTTTGGCTTCGGCAAGATCCAACCCACCAGAGGAGAGGAAGGAGAGGAGCCAGAGTTTCTCTCTCCTTCAAGCTCTGTCTGTTTCCACCACTCATTGAATGTTTCTATAAATCCTGTTCATGCACGCACACACACGCACGCACGCACACACACACACACACACACATATTCATGCACACACATTTCTCCATCCAGTGTGTTGGTGTATCTCATGTGACTTGGCAGAACTGAACCGTGCATATGTGTGTGCCTGTGCGTGAATGTGTGTGTTAAGAGTTTTGGCAGTTTTCTCAATGCAGCCTAACCAAAAGATCCACTGGGAAATGTGGTTTTAACGCCCCCTCTCTTCTCTCCTCTTGTTTCCTTTCTCTTTCCGTTTCACAATTACATCTCTGTTTCTCCTTGTTCTGCTCCCTCTTTCTCTTTTTATTCCTCATCTTTCCCTTGATTCCTTTCCATTTTCTTCAAATTCATCCTGTTCAAAGCTTCCCTCCTTCTTCCACTCTCCTATTTCTCCTCGCTCTAATGACACGCATCTCTGCTTTTTTGCGTGTGTCTTCTCTATCTGCTCTCTATTAAAACCGGGACATCATCATTTGCATTAAAAACATTGTATGTTGTGCATGCCTATGGGCCTCTAATTCAGTATGTAACTCTCCTAGAGCTGTCCACACACAATGAATGCTGATGGAGAGACATGATAGGTTATCCTGTAGGGAGGGCTGGTCAGATGAAATAGCTACTTGGTATTCCATCCCTCTTCAAACCGTGACACACAGGAGAGGGATGCTGGCAAATATGCAAATTAAGTAATACTTCATATATTTCGTGGCCTTCTGAAGTTCATCAGCTCATCTTGCAAACAGAAAACAGAAGAAAAAACAGAAGTGGTGTGCGGCTGGGTCTGTGATGTGCGACGACTGGGAAAAACACACTTCAAAATCCCAACACATCTGAAGTGCTGTAAGATATGAATGTAAATATACAGTGTCTGTATGTGCGTGTGCGTGTACATTTGCTTGCATGCGTGTGCGCACGTTCCCGCCTGCCAGTGCGTGCGTGTGTGTGTGTGTGTCTGTTTTGGTCATTCATGAGCCAGAAACCCAGAATCCCATTGACAGTGATTGTGATCAAACCACACAGAAGTTTGCCTGTCTTCCACAGTGACTTCAGTTCAGCCCCGTTCTGCTCCGCGAAGTTCATCAGAGTTCATCTTCTTTGTCCCCGCTGAGCTGAGGCTGCCTACTGTCTCTCTCCTTGTCTCGCTCATCTCTCCTCACCCCTCTCCCTCCTGCAGTCTCCTCCCACCTCCTGTCCCAAGGGGATTGTCTCACTCCCCCACCCCCACCCTCCCCCGTCTGTCCCAACCCTGCCCCACCACCCCACCCGGCCTCACCCTGCCTCTCCCTGCTCTCTGCTCTGCTGTAGCCTCTTTATGTGATGTCACTGAAGAGAGGGACTGGCTTTTGTGTGTGTGTGTGTGTGTGTGTGTGTGTGTGTGTGTGTGTGTGTGTGCGTGTGTGTGTGTGTGTGTGTCAGTGAACGGGGGCGCGCATGTGTGTGAGTGTGTGACACAGAGAGAGAGAGAGAGAGAGAGAGAGAGAGGAGAGAGGAAAAGATCGAGAGTGAGCGAGAAAGAAAGAGAGGCACAAGTGTCAGGTTTCCCTTTTCAATTCAGAGGCTCAACTCCTTGTTTTTAATCTAGAAAAGAGGGTGAAAAGAGCAGGAAAGGAGAGAAAATAGCTGGGAATTTGAGCTGCTGACAGCTGTTTTTTGTTCCTGTCTCCTCTGCACCCCCTCTCTCTTTCTCTCTCCCTCTTTCCTCTGTTCTCCTTTTTTTTCCTCTCCATTACGGTATCATAGGTACCAAAAAGCATTTGAATGAGCACATGTATGTATGCAAAACACAGCTGAGTGTAAAAATTATGGCTATTTATACGACATATTATCTCTAATCATATAGTAGACATGATTAGAGATGCTGACTGTCTATTTTTCCACTGATGATAGTATTTACTTTTGAAATCACATTTTTCTCTCTCTTCCTGTGACGTCCCGCTTACCACATCCTGGTTTTGACTTCAGAAGACGACCTATCTTCAGTTTAACGGTTTTCCTGTCAATTTTCATTTCACACACACACACAAACGCACACATATGCTCTTTTAGGATTTATCTTCTCGCACACTCCTGCTAAAGCGCACACACACGCTGGACTGCTACGATAAATAACAGTATACTATCATGGTAGACTACTGTCCAATCTGTGGGAAGCCTGTCTACTTTGGTAAGTCTGATCTCTTTCAGTCTTTCTCTCTTTCTTCTCTCTATAACAGTGGTTCTCAACGAGGGGTCTGGGGACCACCAGGGGTCCTTGAGGGGGTTCCAGGGGGTCCCCAGCAAACTGATGAATTGTTAAACTTCACCATTTCATTTACAAGAAGTTAACACAATTAGAGAATGTAGAAGAATGACTGTTTTGATCATAGTTTCACTGTTATCTCTCTACCTACAATACAGATAGTCATGGAATGCTGGACAAAATCATATCTAACAATAAAAGATATTCTCAGATTTGGGTCCGAGAGACAAAATCTCATCAAATGGGGGTCCATGGCTCTAATGTGGACTAAATTAGGGTCCTTGATATGAAAAAGGTTGAGAATCACTGCTCTATACCTCTATCTCTTTCTATCATTTTCTCTGTCCCTCTTTTTCTTGCTTTCTGCCTGTCCTCTTTCTCTGTAGATCTTTATGTTCTATGTATCCCTTGAATAAGAAAAGATATTTTTCATTATCGTTACGACAAAACGTGACTCCATGTGACATGTGCAATGTGACTCTTGCATAAAAGACAAGTAATGAATAGGTAGGTAATGAATACTATTAATAATGGTATTGACATGGATATGTGATTTTATTGGACTAATTTGCCGCTCTGGTCCCCATCACATGTCTGTGTTTCTGTGCTGTTCAGCTTCTCTTTCACTATCATTTCCATTCTGTGTTTGGAGAAAAAAGGAGGCCCACCTCTCCTTGCTCCTGATCTCTCTCTCTCTCTCTCTCTCTCTCTCTCTCTGTATCTCACTCTCTGTCTCACTCTCTGTCTCTCTTTCAAGCGCACCACACACACACACAAGCGCACATGTATCCATGATAACAACAGGATGTGGGTCTAGCCAAATGAGCATGCATGCTGTTCTCTGGGTTTCCTCCTTACCTTCTGTCTTTTCTAGTTGGGTCCTCTCCCACACTCAGACCTCACCATACAGCACTCAAATCAATAGGACAGTTTCAAAAATTCTGTGGTCCTCTGATTCCTACTGTAGTTTTACCTTCCTATTCATGTGCCAGCTAAGTTCAAATTCTCTGATGTGATCTGGCCTACTTACCTCTTTTCCTCCACCACATCCTCTGGCCTACTTGCTCTGATGAGAGTAACTATACATTCTACATATTCTGAACCAGAATTTTACTGTTCTTGTACATTATATAGAAAAAATACGTACTGCATGTTGTGTTTGTGTTAATGTATAATTTAATAGAACTGCTTATGATGCAAAACAAATTTCAAAGAAACCAGACAGCGATATTGTATTGTATCATATAGAATACTGTATGTGAATGTATGCAAATGCAAACGTCCTCATACTTTATGATAATGCCTGACATTAACATGGTCCTCATCTTCCATTGGTCCAGGTGAGAAGAAGAGGTCTTTAGGGCGGGACTACCATCCTCTGTGTCTGAAGTGTCAAAAGTGCAACAGACAGCTCACAGCTGGACAACATGCTGAGGTATATGATGAAAATGTATATATGACAAATCTATGAGAAAATGTGGAAAGAGTGACTGAGGAATGAATAGGACAAATAAATGATGAAGTAAATATCTTCTATTGTCTGTGTTTCAGTATGATGAGAAGCCATTTTGTTCAAACTGCTACCTGAAGATGTTTGGTCCAAGGGGTACTTCCTTCTCATTATAGTCTCACACACACACACACACACACACACACACACACACACACACACACACACACAACAAACACACACACACACACACATTTTCTGACTCTCCTTTTGTGTGAATTTCTCTTGACAGGTAACAGGTGACTGGTGTCACCATGGCACAGTGTAGTCTTGTCACAGAAACCAGTCTAAACCAAAACGGACAAACGCTGCCACACAAAAGAAACACAGGACCAGTTTTCAGTGGAACAACCCTAATCCAACCAAAGAAAAAACAACAGCTAAAGAGAATGACGAACATAAACCTAATGGGAACCACAACATACATTCACTCCAGTTTTGGTCAAAAAGACAGGCCTGTGATGACGACTCGATGCCATGTATACTATTTGTTCACTTTTGCAATGTAACTGAATTTTGCTTGTATAGTAAATTGTCAGTATTATTAAAAGATTTTGAACACTTAAATCTGGTGGTTGTCTCAATCTCTGTGTTGGACACTGCAAAGAACATGCAAACACGTATAGGTGCATGCAGAGAGGATGTATGCACCCACAAACCGACAAATACTCTGAACAGTGAACACACACACACACACACACACACACACAGACACACACACATGGTATGAGTTGAGCTGTGGGGTTCTCCCTCTCTCCCTCATCAACCAACCAGGGGAAAAAAGAAGGGAGGAAGGAGGGATGGATGGGGGTGGTTGCTGTTGGCAGGGTAAACCAGGTCTCATGCCAGCAGAATCTGCTGGAATGGGTGCTACAGTGAGGGAAAGACGGATCTCATGCACACACACACACACACACACACACACACACACACACACACACGCATTCATGCACAGTGTGTCTGCAGTGTGCCTTGAACTGCTGCAGGGGCTTGTCACCCTATGGTGGGCGAGGTACATGGATTTGACACACACACATACACACAGGAAGAGAGAGAGAGCGAGAGAGAGAGAGAGAGAGAGAGAGAGAGAGAGAGAGAGAACCTGTCACTGCTTTTGCTGATGTGCTCCCCTGTAAAGTGTCATGTGTCATACAAGTGACATTTCAGGTATTTGTCCTTGGAGGAGTGAGAGAGAGAGAGAGGGAGACAGAGAGGGGATGGAGGGATGCAGAAATGAAGAGTAAAGGGGGTTGAGCCAGAAACAGGATAGAGAAAGCAGAATTGATGGACAGAGGGAGAGAGGGAGAGAAGAATAGAGGATGATAGGATTATTCTAGCGAAGAGGTAGCGGAGGGATGCCCGTGCATCTCTGCTGCATGTCTTTGAACCTGTCCCTCTCCCTCTCATCCCTCAATCCCTCCTTCATCCTCCCCCCTCCCCTCTCCAGCACTCCCTCCCTCCCTCCCTCCCTCCCTCCCTCCCTGTCTCCTTCACCCTCTAACCCCCACCTTGACAGATCACATGACTGCTGTGATACCAGCTGGCTGACTGCTCATTTGCATGTGTTTTAGCTACAGTCCCTTATTAGAGAGACGGGTTGGGGGGGTGGGGGTTAAGGGAGAAAGAGGTGCTGCGGAGAGAGCTGGGAGATTGAGGTGAACGGTGGTGAGATAGAAGGAGGGTTGGAAGAATAGAGAGAGAGAGAGAGAGAGAGAGAGAGAGAGAGAGAGAGAGAGAGAAGGACTTCATGAATCCAGAGGAGAGACAGGAAAGGAGAAGGGAGAATAAAATGGAGGGTTGTAAAATTAACCATCCTAAGCCTCCTTAACGTCCAGTAAATTAAAACAAGCGTTCTTAAACCATTATTCATCCAGGGCCCAGACTGGAAAATGTAGCATCTTGCTCTTGGATGGGGCTTCATGTGAAACATATCATTCATCTTACCATGTGGCGGCTGCACCAGAAAGAGGCCCACAAACCCAGTTTTGGTCCCAACCTTAACTTCAAGCAACACTATCCATCGCAAGTAGGGGCAAGGGACAGGAGGGATTCCTATGCTGCCAGTTTAAAGCAAAAAGTTGGCCAAACTTGAGGCTGTCAAATCTTGACAAGTAACAAAAATATCAGCATTGACCTTTGGAGCATCCATATTTTCAGGGGAGAAAGAAAAAAGGAAAAAACGTAATTAAGCTAATATGATGTGAGAAGAAAAACAGCTTGGGTAGAAGTGGAATACAGTCTAGGCCTTCAGGCAGAGCAAATAAGTGGAAAGAAACCTTTTTTCGTAAGAAAAATGTCATTTTCTGTGGCATTCAGCTTTAGCCTTACTTTTTCATCTGTGAATCACTATCAGCATCTAGTGGCCATGAAGGCTACTGCCGCATCTCACAGGAAAGCCAGCAGCACTGGCATAAGTAATTAGGGCTATGGTCTCAGGGCTGTCACAGTCATACATAATGTCAACGTGTTCTGTATAAAATATCAAAATACCCGTGCAGTTTTGTAGAGGGGCATTTTGAAGGCATTGCAGAGAATGACAATTATTTGAAATGCTGCCTTTAAGTGCTGTCAGGAATATCGTACTTACGATTTGAATGTATGTGTGTGTGTGTGTGTGTGTGTGTGTGTGTGTGTGTGTGCGTGTGTGTGTGTGTGTGTGTGTGTGTGTGTGTGTGTGTGTGTGTGTATGTGTGTGTGTGTGTGTGTGTGTGTGTGTGTGTGTGTGTGTGTGTGTGTCTTGTCGCTCTCCAAGGTTCTAAACATTTTTCCACATCAGCCAAAGTGAATTCAAATGTCGACTACATCGGGAACGTCCGAGACTGAATGTTTTGATTATTAAAATAGGCTATGAATTTATGAAATCACTGTATGTTATATTTATTCTGCATAGATGAATACAAACATAGCCCACGTGACTAATACATAACTGATTAGTCCAAACGAGCAACTGAAATAGCCTACAGTTCCTAAATCCGAGGCTCAGTGCGTTGCAGTGGGAAATCGACCTCAGCCAAATGTTTATTCAACATAGTAAAATGTCACAATGTTTAGGCTATCAAAAGCTCAATGGAAACGTTAAATGCCTACATTTTTCAACATGAAATCAAAACGTTTGTAACGTTGTTTGTGAAAATGTTCGTCAGATAGATGCTTTATTAGCTAAACAGCAGCCAAACGAGCCAAAAAGTTTTGAATGATTATTTGTTGAACATTTATGGTTTGTTTTTTTTTGGTTTTCCTGTTAAGAAGTGAAGCTCCTCAGCAAAGGCAGTTTCACTGGAGTTGCCTCATTTTACGGTTCAAAACACTCCAGGCTGCTGGTATCATGTGGGAGGTGTCTCATCTTCATCACTCGGACCCGGCTGCGTGGGTTTATGAAATTAATAGGTCGATATCTAATGTTAAGAAAGGTTTCTAACTGTAGGCTACACAGCCTACACGCAAAGTGCTGTGAAAGGAATCCATCGCCCATGTGAATGTGGCGCGTAAAATGGAGTCGACCGTGCGTAAATGCGCACGGGCGCATATGAACTAAACCAGGAGTCCAGAGGCAATAAAATGGAGCCGCACTCCTACATCCAACGTCTACACTCACGATTGTGGAAAATGTCAATTTTATGGGTAAAATTCACTTCGTCATAATGTGGCTACGGCCATGGAAGTGATGTATTTTATTATTAGGCTATGTGTTTTTGTTTGCTGGTTTTGTTTCTATATTCACCCTTTTGTTTAACTTTTACTGGTCAGGCATGTTGTGTAGCCTATACAAGTTGCCCTGTTGGATATACAAATATACAACAACTTTTGGTTAATAAATTAATTAAAACGTCAACATGACTAATAGGCATTTTTCCTTATCATTCTGCCACGGCAACAAAAAGTAGGTCTGTGCCACTTGATTTCTTATATAAAACATCAGTTTTAATGAACTACTTTTACTATTATTTCCGACCGAAGGCATTTACATTTCCAACAAGTTCTATTTACGTCTTCCAATTTTCGAAGTAGAAGTTTACGAGGAGCACGCGAAGGCAGCATTAGCCAACAGTGCTCTTATCTTGAGCGCATGCGTGGTCATCCAGGAAGCAGACAAGCTTGACGGATTATGTGGACATTCAGTGGGCGAAAGCAGTCGCTTTCGAATAATTTATTTTGGGTTTATGTACCCGGGGAAAGGGTTAGGTCTTTGTAGAATGGAAGGCTGAAAGCTTCCAGATAAATATTTGTAATTTTATGTTATTCAAAACTAAGCGACAATGATGTCAGAATGCGACCCGAGCGAGACAGAGACCAGCGAGCCGGTGCTAGACACCGGAGCAACAGCGGTGTCTGCGTCGGAGTCCAACTTTCACTCGCCAGACCCCCCAACGGTTTTGTTTGACAGGAACCGGATCGGCCTGGGACTTGGGGCGAACCCCGGGGTCGCCGTTCGTATATCGGACTCTTGTGAAAGCGTCCTGACCGAGCTGGAGACGGACGGTTCCGGGGAAGAGGCGCTGTTGTTACCGTGCTTAGCAGGAAGCTCGTCGTCTCCGCGGGGCGGACGAGAGAAGCGGAGCAGGCGGAACAGACACAGCTCCTCCTCGGATAAAGACACCTTGGCCTCGCCAGGTAAATGTTGGATCACGGCCTTCCACACCTTTCTCATGCCAAGGATCCGCAAATAGATAGGTAATCAGGCCAGGGAACCCACACTGGATGAGATTTTGTCCAGATGAACCACATTTGAGAAGATGTTTGTTTTTGAATGTGGTTTAGTAAAGAAATATATTTAACATGTAGGCTACTGCAGGTGGAGAGGTAAAAGTAGAGTGAAACCTGTGGTCATACTCATCCTTACACATATTGCTATTGTACAAGCCTTCCAAGAGTGAAATAATAGTGAAATCAAACTGTTATTCATTTCACTATGGGGACCCATTGGAACCCCCTCAAAGACCCCTGGAGGTCCTTGGACCTCACGCCACTGTGTTGGACAAACCGCCTGCGATAGGAGTAGCCTAAATAAAAGAATACAATTAATAAAAGTAATACTACTACAATAACTAGTATTTGGCCGTTTACAACAGGAAATTCCCCTATTGGAAATAGACAGTTCTGTGGAAGTTTTAAAGGTGTGTGTGTGTTACAGTTAGGTGATGCAATAGCTCCATGTCATCCTCCATGTGGCTGACGTGAGCTGGGACTTTCACCTGGTGACCCAAGCACTGCATGTAGGGCAATTGGGTCCTACCACATGTGCAATCAACACTATTTGTACATGTTTGTACAGTGTTAATCACACCTTTGTTATGTGTAATTGTCCAGTATTTTCCTTAAGTTTCTTTTAATGTGGGAACTCAAGTGCCCATACAGTGTAAGCAGGTATCACATAAAACTTGGACTGCTACTCACATTAAACAGAATCTATTTTTGTCCATGTATTGCCCATCTGTTGTCACCCTTTGACATATTCATAACAATAGGTGTGTTTAGAGCTATAAAAAGATACAAGGTGGGGATGGAAAAAAAAAAGAAAAGATGATCTAGTCACCATGGAAACGGCACATGTTCTGATTTTACTGCTAATTGGATTTTACCACCACTCCTCCTCCTGCCGCCCACCTCATCCCCCGCAAGACCACTTTAACAGATTTGTGTTTTTCTTTCTGTATTCTGGTCTGTTTCTGTCCGTTGAGATCTAGCCTATTGTTCCAGCATATTCTATCAGGGCCAGTTATCTAGGCCACAGGTAGAGACGGGCTGAGGCTGAAATCACAGGTGTCAGTGTCCCATTTCCTCCATGGCTTTTTAGAATCACAGTGTCCTAGTGTAGCGTAGCAAGGCTGTTCTAGTTCAGTATATCATAAAGCCCTGATTAGCACTGTTGTCTCTGACTCTCTTTCTATGGGAGAATATCATGCCAATCTCCATTGCAGATTCTGCCAGTTAAATGTTACCTTGATTATCATGGGTTCACTGATAAAGTTGACATGCATCTCATCTACCAAGCAGCAGCATTTATTTCAGCAAAATGCCAGCTTTTATAACTGTCTCACCTGTTGTTCTTACATTCTCCTTCCACCAGAAAACACTGTGGCGGCGGGCGGCAGCGAGTAGTGTGAATCAATCTTATGTAAGGTTAAGCAAGCCAGGTAACATTAAACTGCCAGAATCCCCTATGGAGTTCCCTCCCATACAAAGACAATAAGAGACAATGTCATGTTTCAGGGCTAGGAGTCACCGTGCATTCATAGACTCAATGCTGTAGTACTTTAGTCAGTACATTAAAGCTTCAACAAGTAACTCTTCCTCAGGGTATCACTTACACTGATGATATAACTTGTCAAAACAACATTTTTTAAATGTATTGAATCAAGTACTACTGCATTAAAGCTATGAGCTTGCAGCAACTCCTTTTTTAATTTAGAGTTCTGCTTCACTGTGGCCAGGTGCCTTAGTAATAGAGGAGTACATTGTCTTTCTTCTTCCTAGTCCAGTGTTGCACCATCACACACACTATTTACACAGCAGGCATACATTTGCCTTTGTTTTTGTCTTTTTTAATGAGACCTGCAGGGAAATGTTCTTTTTGCTTGCCCGTCTTCCACAGGGAGGTCAAAGGTCAGGGTCTGCTACAGAACAGCACCCCTGGAGCTGGCAGGGATTCAGTGTCTTAAAGCAGCTCCAATTTGACTCAAATGTGGTTTTAACCCAAACTGTCTCTAGTTGATTCTTGTCCCCAGAATTTTATGATTTGATCAACACAGGCCTAGAGCTACATTACAATATAAGATGAACTCCTGCAGACTGATCAACAATATCCTACATGCTAGCTGGCTCTGAGTTCCAAAAAGATTTGTGTGTGTCAGGGCAGACCAGTCATGGTATATAATTTTATAGTAGATATTCATAATAATCTGATGGATAAAATGTAGTACAATGTGTTTATTCAGCTGTCTTTTCTGATAACGGGTGCATGCTTAGAGATTGGACTGTTGATGATCAAAGTCTATGATAATGCCATTGTGTAGTGTGACCGACAGGCAGGATCTCTGTCTGTCTCTCCCTCCCTCCCTCTCACCCTGCAAAAGGCCAGAATGTAAGTGAATACACATACTCTTCAACATCATTTGCACTATACAGGAGTATGGAGTGTGTGTGTGTGTGTGTGTGTGTGTGTGTGTGTGTGTGTGTGTGTGTGTGTGTGTGTCTGTGTGTGTGTGTGTGTGTGTGTGTGTGTGTGTTCGGTCGCATGGTGGCCTTTTGCATATTTAATGTCCATCTCTCAGAGCCGTTGGTCAGTTAATGGGCCCAGTAGAGCTCTCCCACAGTAGGAGGGCAGCTCACTCAGAGCACTAGACTGGCTGACTGCATAGGGGCCTAACACAGGGGAAAGGCATGCTGGGTAATGACTGGCCTTAAGTAAATGCTTGCTGTCCCATTGGGAAGATGTGCAAACTAGGAAATGGGGCAAAGATGGAGCGTCACGTGCGTGAAGCTGAGGGATCACACACTGCCCGGTTCTGTCTTTCAAGACATTTTCCCATTCGTCCAGAACAGTTCACTGTGAACAGTTACAATATAAGTATTCCATTGTTTCTTGTTTCATGGTAGAGAAGCTACAGTTTACATTACAAATGTATTTTGAAGTGACATTATTACAAGGAAAATAATGAGGAAGAATTTTGCATGAGATGTTAACTTTGTTATTGCAGACTTTTGTGTATTGATTGAGGCACATTGCCATTTTATACAAGGTTTATTTCTCCAAATAGAATTGTGTAACAATGTAAAAACAGTGGAGCAAGGGGAATTGGGAATGTCTACTGATGCAAACTATCTACTTGTATAGGAGTTGTTTAAACCAGCTTCTCTTCCGGTTCATTCTCTTTTTCTTCCTATTGGCTGTTGCCAGGATCGTTCTCTGATTTCAGTCTTGGCAAGTCTTGGACTGCTTCACACTACACAAACCCAACCAGACTGCACTACACAAAAAAAAACACATGCTAGAAAAAATATTTGTTGGGCTCCGACTGGTCTTGAGTCATTGGAAGGGCAAAAGTCTCCAGTCTTTGAGCGTGTTCACACTACAAGATAATCTGACCAACTGGGTAGGATGGTCCAGTTGGGCTTAGAATTGGCGTTAAAATCGTCTAGTGTGTCTAGCAGTCTTGTAGTGTGACCTAGGCTTATCAAGTACCAAATGGAGCACAAAGCACAAATGGAGCCTAGTCTAAAATGTCACTATTGTTCCTTGCCTCTAGCAGCAAAGCACGTAGAGTGTTTTCTTTAGCTTTTAGATAGTGGTTTCAGTGGTAACATTACCAGGGTGGTGGCTTTAGGTAAAGAGGATTGAACCATCCCTAAAGGCACACGTCAGCCGATTGGGAAACAAAAGCAATTCTATTGAAACTCCTTCAGAAGCCCTAAGCAAGTAAAGTGAGCACTTGAGCTTGTCCAAACACATTATGCTAGGAATAAATACAAAATATAGCTACTTCTCACATTTGCATGTATGTGGTCACAAGAAGCACATAGGTGGGCTATGGCTGGGAAAACCCTGACGAGTATCCACTGAAGTGCTCTCAAATAAACCGTAGCCTGGATCTAATTTCTAGATATCTCTCTTCCATTCTTCCATCCTCTTCTTCCTGCTTTCTTTTCATTTGCTTCTCTCTCCACCTCCCCTCGAGTGAATTAGTCTCAGAGCTGTCTCTGTTTCTCCTTATCTCTCTGTGACAAATGGCAAGTTGACTGTCCTTCCCTCCTTCTGTCCGTCCTCCCCTCCCTCGCCTCCCTCCTCCCAGCATCCATCCCTTCATCTCTCCCTCCATCCCTCTGTGACTTAGTGTGACTGATGATGAACATATGGAGCCATGCTGTCAGCTGACTGTTCTGCCCTCTGTGGGGAGGAGAAGGTAGAAGATGTGTCATGTCATATGATTGGGCCATACGCTCTGTGTGTTTGTGTGTGTGTGTGTCTTTATCAAAGCTGCAAGGAAGAGGTAGAATGCTTGTCTGTTACTGACTATTTCTCTGCTGCTTCTATTTCTGCTTCTTTCAAGTCTACCCTAAATAAAAAATCCTCTCTACTTCTCTCCTTAAATCTTACTTATTCTTATTTGTTTTTCTTGCATTTGTCTTTTATGTGATCATTGTTGATGATCTAGGAAGTGGAGCTTATTCTTCTGTGGCACACATTAAATGGTAGAGAAATGGCTTGCGACTCTCGTTGAATGCTCCCAACAATTTTATTTAGTTAAATTGACAACGTTTCGATCCCCAGTGCGATCTTTGTCTTCCCCTGATGAAGATCCCACTGGGGATCGAAACGTTGTCATTTTAACTAAATACAATTTTTGGGAGCATGTGCGCAAGGACTAGTAGAAACTTATATGTGCGTACATTAAATGGCCAAAATGTAAATATAAAAATGTCATCTCTTTTCTTCCTGTTCTCTCATCCCCTTCCCCTTCTAGGTACCAACAGTGGGGACTTCAACCATTTCCCTGAAGATCCCGAGTTTGCAGACATCATCCAAACGGCGGAACAGGCTATTGAGAACGGCGTCTTCCCAGAGAGGATTTCCCAGGGTTCCAGTGGGAGCTACTTTGTCAAAGACCCCAAAGGGGTGAGGAGAGGATAGAGGGATGGAGTGGAGCAAATGAAGGGTGGGAGAGGAGGAAGCAGCACAGAGTGAACTTGAGAGGAGACTATGATGACGGGATATTTTGAACCTTTTTTTACCAGGCTAGGTGACTAAGAATACATTCATATGTGTGGGAGTACTTGCAGGGGGAGGGGAGGGTATTACACATTCATATAGTCACATCTTGGAGCTGCCAATGACGACACCACTTCTAGACTGAGTGGCTTCGCTGTAGCAGTCGGGGGTTCAGTTCCTTGTTCAAAGAAACTCCCATAGTAGTTATGAGAGTGGCGAGAGCATTACTCATTCACTTCCCCCTTCCCAGGCAGTCCACGAATTCAAACCAGCGATTCAAGACACCAACGTTCCCGTCTCAAGCCTGCTCCTCTAATATTTAGGATACTCAAAGCCTACAAAGTGGTTCTGGAAGGAGTGAAGACAAGGTGGGGCGTTAGGTAGAGTACAGGAGGAAGGATCTGAGGTGGGAGGGCTGTCACTGAATAATGCAGCCAGTGATGCCCCCATTGATAACAGATAACCAGTGTATGCGATTAGCATCACATTAGCAAGCTCAGTGTACACTGCTGGGAAAGGACATTGATCTCTGTTTGGCTTGTTAGCAGCATGTCTCTCACTTGTCATTTCTTGCCTTATCTATCTATTCTAACTGTAAAATCTCTTCTCTTATCTTTCTTTTCTTCTTCTCACCCGTGGTTCTTTCATCATTCTCTTTTAATGCTTTCTTCATGCTATTCCATCTTTAATTCACTCATTCCATCCTTGCACCATCTTTTTTTCATCAGAAGCTGAATAGGTCTCGCTCCACTTGCTCATTGTAAGAGCTGGCACAGTTAAAACAGTTTCTACTTCCTTGTTCTCTAAATGGGTCATTTTTTTGTGTTAACTGGCCGTCTGTCCTTGTCCTCTCTCTCTATAGAAAATCATTGGCGTTTTCAAACCAAAGTCAGAGGAACCTTATGGTCACCTGAACCCCAAATGGACCAAATACTTTCACAAGGTACACTGCGTCACGTGTTGTATCCATCTGTAAACAGAATTAAGGAAACAGAGAAATATCACCAAGAATACAACCCAATGAAATAATTTAACTTTACCTGGTTTCCCTTTCTCTCTTCCCCTCTCTTTCTCCATTTCTCCATCTTGACTCATCTTAACACCCCCCCTCCCCCCCAAACTCCCTCCCTTCCCCGTTGTCTGTTCTCTCCCTCTGTATCCCCTCCATGTCCTTGCCTCCCTCATTAGCTGTGCTGTCCGTGTTGTTTTGGCCGAGGCTGCTTGTTGCCTAACCAGGGCTACCTCTCAGAGGCTGCTGCCTCACTGGTTGATACCAAGCTGGGCCTGGGAGTGGTGCCGAAAACCAAGGTGGGGCTCTGTGTGCGTGCACATGTCCTGTGTGTGTGGGTGTATGCGTGTGTGTGTATGTGGGTGTTGCAATATGAAGTATCTCAAATTACAACAGGCAATCAAACTGTGCTTGAAATCAAAGTGGTTTGAATTCTTTTAAATGTAATCAAATAGAATATTCATGTGATTCAGTGTGAAGGAATAAATTTATCTGGATCTAGATAATTCATTTTGGTTCTTAGATTCCATTTCACTCCTGGGTCCATTCCAGGATCAGTTGCAGTAGGAGTTTAAGAATGGCTCTTATTTGGATACTTCTATCATAATATATTGTCAATTTTGCTGTATTGACAATTATAATTGTTTTTTTGTTTTATGGGGGTAGTATCGGGGGGTGGCAGAGCAACAAGGCTATGGGGGAAAATTTCTAGCTGGGTTAGGGGGGCAACTAAATGAATTTAAAGGAAACACTGATTCAATCTGAGTGTTCTTCCCTCTGTATCAGGTAGTTTATCTGGCCAGTGAGACGTTTCACTACAGCGCTATTGACCGAGCCAAGTCCAGGGGGAAGAAGTACGCCTTAGAGAAGGTCCCCAAGGTGGGACGACGCTTCCACAGAGTGGGCCTGCCACCTAAGGTAACCGAGAATGGCACTCCTCCAGGATCAAATGCCACCACCTTTTGTTTGTTTTGTATAAGCCCTGCCTGAGTAGTGTAGGCAGGGAAAGTCAGTTTTGCATTTTAAATGACCACTTAAAACACACACAGGGTTTTGTATCATTTGTTTTTGCCTATTTTATTCTCATGGTATTTGCCTTTATTATTTTTCTCTTATGTTGTTTTCCATTCCAGTTTGACCTATTTATTTATCTTGTTGGCTTTTATTTACTTTATTGCTTACCATTTTGAGAAGTGCTATATAAATAGTTTGATAATAATAATAATTTCCTTCTGGCCCTGTGGCCTTTCTGTGCAACCGTCCATTTCTTGGGATGTTGAATTTGTAGCCTTTTCCCTGGCGTACATTTTTGTGCTCCCTAAAAAGACAGGTTTATTCAAACATGTAGGTCAGGAAGCGTAAATGCCACCTCTGCTTGAATTGATGTATCCTTTTTTCAGGGTCTTTCAAACAATTAATGGATATTCTTATCTTATTTCTAGTATAGCGCTCTATCCTCACTTCTGGCACCAGTCTCACTCTTCAAGCAGTTGTATAATGACATATGGTGCAGTTCCCTATCTCATCTGACATAATTTTAATGAAACCCTTTATCTGTGTAGATTTCGTTCCACGCTGTGAAAACACGGCTGTAAAAACGTTACGAGGAAGTAGTTTCAGGAAGTTAGCACCCATCCTGTTTGAACTGTCACACACTGTTGCCTTTGGGCCCATCAACATTAGGCCTGTACGATTTTTACATATCATATCACATCATTACCATATAAACAAATTACGTACATTCTGAAGGTGGAATACTGCAGTGCGATGCTTGCCTATGTCTAAGTGATGTATGCTTCAGGCGTGACATATCATGTCTGTCTGTTTCCAGGTGGGCTCGTTCCAGCTGTTCGTGGAGGGTTACCACGAAGCGGACTATTGGCTGAGACGCTTTGAAGCAGAACCTCTGCCAGAGAACATCAGGAAGCAGCTGCAGTCACAGTTTGAGAGGCTGGTGGTTTTGGACTATGTTATCAGAAACACAGGTGTGTGTGTGTGTGTGTGTGTGTGTGTGTGTGTGGTTGTGTGTGTTCATTCCCAGGGTGTGCCTTTGTGTTTATTATTTCAAGGCAGTGTATACTGCATTTAGACACAGCATTGTATAACAGTCCAAAAGCCCAACTTTGTAACTTTCATGTACAGTTTCAGAAATATTACTTATATTATTACTGTGTTATCATTATTGTGCTTAGAGGTAAAAATGCCTCTCAGGTGTATTAGGCACCTTTTACCTAAATCATTGCTGGTAACTTCTTATTTTGCTTGGTGGCCATTCACTGGTATTTTCACCAGTACTCTTTTCTTTTTTTTCTCTCTGTCATTTCATGGTGGCAGGTTGAGATTATGGACTTATTTCCTCTACACTCTTTCTCCACCTTCTCTTTCTCTTTCACTTCCTCAGACCGAGGGAATGACAACTGGTTGATCAAGTATGAGAAGCCGGGAGAAGGAGAGGGAGAAAAGGTGCGATTGAATCAACACACTCACACACTCTGCATGTTTGCCCTGTTTGCATTAGTTGTAGGCTACAGGTCATGTTAGTTTGGGTCTGCAAGGAGAGTTGACCACTATATAAATTTGGTACCCTGTGTGAGTCGTTACATGTTGAGTCTCTGCCAGTACCGAGTACAAAGTGCAGTGTAAAAAAAAAAAAAAACTTTGTAAGTAAAGCTCGAATCAATCTAGTGCGCACTCAGACTTAGCAGTGACATGTGAACTCCACATGTCTATAGCGAAACTAATCGCAGTCACATCTTTCAAGCAAACCACGAGGCGTTCACATACCTTGTTGTAGAGTAGCGTGTTGAGACGGCAAACTATAGCGTGGTTCCTAATGTTCCACTTAATGGCAAAGGCCCACATTTTCCACCATTGAGAGGGGCTGGTCATCCAGTGCAATAAACTTGATAATCCTGTCTGTTATTTATTTATTTATTTATTTATTTATTTATTTATTTTAGCTTTTTTGCTGTTGTGGGGTAATTATCTCATTTTTTTAAGCGCATCCTCTAATGTTTGGCTGCCCAGACCTCTTCTGAGCTACTATCTGTGAGAACTGATGGTGTTTCTTCGTTTCTTCTGGTTAAATTGGTAGTACTATAATTAGCTCTGCTGCTGTCACCCCTCCAAACACTTGCATTGCAAACATTACAATCAGCTGTGTGACTGCTTTTGCTCTCTATAAAGGTTTAAAATAATTCCAGACTGCAGACACGACTGCTAGCCAGCTGCTTTCAAACCATGCCCCGCACTGCTGTAAGTGGTGGATGATGTTTGTTTATCGCAAATACTTTTTTACATCAATTTGCATAAATGGATCAGAGGGGGAAATAAATACATAAAATGGAGCAGAGGTTGATCAAACAACCTGTAGCCAATACCGATGCATCAAAATTGGCTGGGATCGGATCCAACTGTGATGCTGGATATTGGATTGGTGCATCCCTATCTGTCTCCCATTATAGACACACACACACACACACTCTCATACACTTAATCCTCTCACTCACACACAGGACACAGGGGGGCCCACATTGGCAGACAATGCCTCTCTTGCATATTGCAGAACTGGAACAAACTAGTGCCCCAATGACCTTTCTACTGTAGTTACATAGCAACCAGAACACTATCTGACTACCTATCAACAATTTGTCATTTATTGATAAATGAGCAAAGGTTGTCATCTATCTGTCCAATTGATCAACCCTTTGGACAGTGATCAATAACTCTGTGGTCATTGGTCATCAATCTTTCAGTCAGTTATTGGTGATGACTAATTCAGATCCTCTCCCTCGCCTCGCTGTAGGACACGGAGTGGCCGGAGAACAGTCCAGACTCCTGCATCAAGATTGCAGCCATTGACAACGGCCTGGCCTTCCCCTTCAAACACCCTGATGAATGGAGAGCCTGTATGTTGGTGCTGATTCTGTAAAGACTAGCATGGGGAAATAGTTAATTCTCTCTTTCTCCTGCTCTGTTTCTTTTTCTCTTTCTCACTCTATTTTTCACATGTTTTCTCTCTTTCTGTCCCTTTCTCTCTCTCTCTTTCTCTCTCTCTCTATATATAAATATATATATATATATATTTGTTAACCTGTCTCTTTTTCTGTCTTTTGCTTGTGTGCTTGACTAGACTAGTGATTCTCAACCTTTTTCATATCAAGTCTCTCGGACCCAAACTGAGAATATTTTTGTTGTTAGATGTAATTTTGTCCAGAATTCCATGACTGTCTGTATTGTAGGTAGAGAGTTAACAGTGAAACTATGACCAAAATAGTATTTTTTCTACATTCCATAATTGTGTTAACTTCTTGTAAATAAAATAATGGTGAAGTTTAATAATTCATTAATTAGTGGTCTGGTGGTCCCCAGACCCCATGTTGAGAACCACTGGACTAGACTACTTGACTAGAGCCTGTACATATTGACTCCTCTCCCTCTGCACCTTTTCTCTCTCCGTCTCATCATGCTGTCATAATAAACAGGTGTGACAGAGCAAGGCTGTCACACCTGTTTACTGCAATGGCAAGAAAAGGCTGTTTATTGTAGTACAGTGCCATTACAGTGTGTTGTGAGCTCATGGAAAACTGCGCTGATGTGATCCGTCCTTCCATCAGACCCGTTCCACTGGGCGTGGCTCCCCCAGGCTAAGGTGGCCTTTTCCCAGGAGACCAGGGACCTGGTGCTGTCCCGCCTGTCTGATATGAACTTTGTCCAGGACCTTTGTGAGGATCTCTACGAGATGTTCAAGGTATAGGCCACCTCACAACTTTCCTGCTCTCTACCTTCTTTCTCTGTCCGCAGAGATTTTAATTAGATTCTTTAATAGCCAAGCCGACATGCTGTCTGGCACACGGTACTCAAGTTTCCAGTCGTGGGGATTTACCCGGCAGGAATGGGGCTTCTCAGCTGTTTGTCTGTTAGAGGTAGATAAGGGAGGTGTAATACAAGGGAAGTAGTGTTATTCTGTTTAGGTACAAGTCATTATATACTCCTAGGCTATCATTATTGGTTGTAAGTTTGCTATTATTTTTTGATTATTTGCCATTTTTTGTGTCACTGTCATTGAGTACTCTCTCTCTTGCTCTCTCTCTCTCTTGTGTTGGTCACTATATTTGCCAGCCAATCTTGCTCTTTTCTCCTTGTCTTTCTTTCTTTCTTGGACACTCTCTCCTTCCATCTGCTCTGTCTTGCATTCCTCCACCAAACATATCACATGTTTAAAGAATGTCGCAGTGGTGCTCTGCCACCCAGCAGGCCATAGCCATCTACCCCAACTACAGTGTGATTTCTCAGGCAAAATACCGTTTTACAGGGATGTGATCCGGGAACACAAAACAGCAGGAAAAAGGCAGATAGTCTAATCTTCCACTAGAAATGAATCGGCTGTTTTATGTCCAAAAACTGTTTCTGAAATAACCTACTTTTAACTGTAGTGAGTGACGTGGGACACCAGCTAAATAAAAGTGAGACACAAAAAAGTATTAATCTGTTTCTTTTTTTCTTCAGACGGATAAAGGCTTTGACAAAACCATGTTTGAGAGACAGATGTCGGTTATGAGGGGGCAGGTGAGTTGAAAGCCCGTTTTCTTTTAGACTCTAAATTGAGCATTTTGACTCTTTGTTATTCCTGCCAGTCTCTACCTTTTTTCTCTTTCTCCTTTATCTCCTATTTTGTTTTTTCTGACTCATGCTTTCCTTTTATATCCTCCTCTCTACCTCGCTCTCCCTTCTCTCTCTCTCTCTCTCTCTCTCTCTCTCTCTCTCTCTCTCTCTCTCTCTCTCTCTCTCTCTCTCTCTCTCTCTCTCCTGCGTGCCCCACTTTGTCATTTCTATTATTTGCTCTGTACCTGTTTTCTCCACACATCTCACCTCTCCTCACCCTGACTCCTACCCTACCGTGCTCTCCATTTACCTCTCCTTCCCTCTGGCTCTCTCCCCTCTTTGACCAAGATTATGCCTCGTTCATGCTTTCTGTTTGGCTTGACCTTTCATGACGAGTGCGTGCATGAAAACTCCCGTACTTCAACTATGACATGGATGCTCACGTTACAATGTTCAAAGGAAGACAACGGCAGACAATTTCTTCCATATTATAAGGTTCTGTTTTGACCTGGCTGCTATCCAGGGTTGTCCTCCTTTTAAACTTGTCATGTTCCATTTTACAAGATATTGCCCTTTAATGCCATGTGGATGTCTTTATAGTCCCTTGAGAAAGAATCAGGTATTTTCAGACCTCCTCTGATAGTCCCTCTTCAAATTCTCCAATTTGAAAATACCACACAGGTAAATATGGAACTAAAAACCCCTACATTCAGCAAATCCTGGATGGAGGCGTGTCGACATAGATGTGGTGCCGCCCATGTTGTTTCCAATTTCATATGGTGGACAACCTCGCACACAACTCTCAAATGCAGCCAATGCTCCCAGTTGTTTTGAATGAAGAATATTTTACTTCTCTTATACCCTGCAACGCTTATTCTGTCTCACCTTATCCCTGCTCACCCCCAGGTGTTGAACCTGAGCCAGGCGCTGAAAGACGGGAAGAGCCCCATCCAGCTGGTGCAGATGCCCCGGGTGGTGGTGGAGCGCAGCCGCTCAGGCGGCCAGGGCCGCGTCGTCACACTAGGCAACGCCTTCACACAAACCTTCCACTGCAAGCGCCCTTTCTTCTCCTCCTGGTAGACGGAGAAGGGGGAGGAGGGGAGTGGAGAAGAGGAGAAATCTTTCACCCATCACTTCTTCTGCAGCAGCTCCTTCTTGTCCTACTGTCAGGAAGCGAGCAGGAAAGAAGATGAGGGGGAAGATAAGAATATCACACTGGAAACTGCTCATATTTCAGCTTGCAAGAGAGGAAGGGGGAGGTAGTCATGGATGATGGAGAGTAAGACGGCATGGTAGAAGAATAAAGGTTCTGAGAAAATAATGGGCTTAAGATCTTTCCTCTTTTTGTGCAGAGCAGAGAGTGTAGAGAGGCATGATGGGAAGAGGGAGCTGGAGAGATTGGCATACCAGTGTCTTTTAGAGACCTTGGGGTTGTGTGTGTGGTTACCATGGTGACTTGATTGGAAGATCGGCTTTTCCACAGACGTGGGCTTTGTTTATTGTTAGGAGGCAGAAAAGGAGGGTTTTCTTTTACCCACCGAAGTACCTTCTAAAGCCTCTTGCAATGTCTCTTCATGAGGCCAACGGCCAAAGAACAAGCACTCCACCATCTATACTAACAGATCAGGGGTCTGAAAGTATTTGAGAGTCTTTGAGAAGTCTTAAGGACTGGTTTCACAGATCTCCCTAGAAACTGAAATTTTGTCTAGGATAAGGTTACTCCTGGGAGAGAGTCCTTAAATATTTGTTTTGCCTTGTCAGGATTGCTTGCTGAAATAGGTGTGCACTTGCACTGCTGGAAGTATTTTACTAGTTTCACACACCAGGCAAACTAAGTCAGCTCATTTGAAAGGATTCAAACTGTTCTTTGACCCAGTGTTAGTTTTCAAAACCACACCTGTCCATCAAACACAAACCCAGTGTCTTCAACTCTCACTACTGCCAAAATATTTTCAAGAAGAGAATATTGTTAAAACTTGAACACAAAATTGAGGGGGGGAGGAAAAAAAAACCAGATTTCACGTGTTGCTTGAATGTAACCTGTTTACGGTTTCTACACAGATTCTTGCTCCTTAACATTTCAATACGAGGGAATGCTGTCAAAAATGGGATTTTCTCGTAACGATGAATGTATTTGTTTGACATGTATTTAATTGCTGGCAAGCTGCTTGCTCTTGAACCTTGTGGCATGGGGGAAGGGAACTTGTCCTTCCCCTTTACAATGCAGTATATGAGGAAAAAAAGTAATTGAGGACAATATAGCACACTTGCTCAATGCCGTTTGGTTTTATGTATGCATCTTGAAATTTTTATTCCAACTTGATGATTGTATGAGTAAAGTTGTATATTTAACAGATGAAAAATAAAATTTGGGAAATATAAACTCTTTGTTTGGTCAAAGTTTAAAGTATGTCTCATGATAAGCATATGTTACAGCTCTAGAAATAAGAGACAGATAAAATTTGAGTAACTGCTGAGGGAAAGCACATGTGAGTGGATAGTGAGGATTACAACTGTGTACATTGTTCGGTCTTTAAACAGCCTCTGTAGATATTGATAATGGTGTGTTCAGCAGAGCAGAGCGACTTGATGAGACAGCACAGCTACAGCTGTGTGGGTTCTCATAGAGCTGTGGCAAGGCCATTCAACTTAGACCTAATGATTAACTAACTAATGACAGGTAGGCTGCAATGCCCCGGGCCAAGGTGAGCTATTTATAACTGTTGAAAAGAGAAAGCAGACTGAACAGCCTGTACCTTCCGCATAGTGTGGGAATTTAGAAAGCAACTCTGTGCATCTGTTTGTGTTGAGGGGGAAATAATAAATAAGACTGGAATCAATAGAGAATATGTGCAACTAAATCTGAATGTGTTCATCTGTATGGCATAAGAACATATACATCCTTTCACCTGAACACATTTTGGTTCTCATTTATTTACCACTGTGATTATATTAACAGACTTTAAAAACATTGTGGATAGAAGAGATCAAAACAGCAAAGCAATACAGACTACTAGTAAATGCTGGATTCCTGCTGCAGTGCCTGTTGTGTTTGATTTTGTATTCAAAAAGCCTTTTTGTGTAGGAGTACCACCCAGGGACCGCTTTTACCTATTTCCTTGAAGTTATAATGAAACCTTATCAGTGATTCTAGCTCAGCACTCCTATTTGGCGAGTCTCAGTAAATGCAGACTACGTATCGTGTATCTGCAGTGCGTCCTCGGTCTCCTGTGATGTAATGGTCCTTCTTGTCCTGAAGGGAGGAAACTCCTTGTTGTTTACCCAGGATTCAGTCTCATTCAGGCTGGCTTGGCTTGCCTAACTCTTATATCCTTTATGTGCAAAGAGGGGATTTGGGGAGCAATGCCAACACCCTTCAGCATCGTCCATAGAGCTGGGCATCGTTGCCATGGTGACATCATGGAAACACTATGGTAACCAAGGATCTTGTAGGCCTAATCCTGCAAAGAAAGTAGTAAGAGCATAGATTAGTAACAATACTTAACAAACCCTTCATTGATGGCCAGACAGTCAACATAATGCTTCTATCTTGGTTGCAATGGAGAGATTCACATCCATACAATTTATGGTGCTGTTAATACTGTTGCTGGTTTTAATGGGGGGCGTTGATGGGCAGAGGTTGTGGTGTACACTGGGGTAGTCACAGTCATATACATAAATTACCTCCCCTAATTAGGCTATCTCTCCTCATCTATATTCAAAAGAACGTGTATATACACACTCGCATCCATACACTACCAGTCAAAAGTTTGGACACACCACATTTTTCTTTATTTTTGCTATTTTCCATGTTTTAAAATAAGATACCACAACTATGAAATAACACAAATGGAATTGTGCAGTGACCACAAAAATCAAAACTATCTTAGATTTGAGATTCTTTAAAGTAGAAAGGCAAAGGCTTTGGAAAGAAATTCATACATAGGCATCAACTTCACTATTTATATTTGTCTAAGAAACAAATTTCAAGCATTTAAGCATAAGCCTTTAGATCAAAATGGCTTTAAGATAATGAAAAACGTAGTGCATTCAATCAGGTGTGTCCAAACATTTGACTGGTAGTGTACTTCTTTCGCAGTGTGCTCCTCCCCAGCCACGACAGCTGAAGCTGCGGAGCGTCAGCACACACACTTGGCTCCTCATCATCGTTATCATCAGTAACTAAGACAACAACCATATGAGGCCCAGGCCCTGACCCCGGGCGAACGCTGACACTGTGTTCCATGACGCAGTACAGTGCCTTGGCCAATCACACAGACTGAACACGGTATGTGGTTTGGCTCCGTAGATCACCATGGCAACCCGGGCGAGTCCTGCGTCAAGGTCAAAGTTTGGGATGGCAGATTTAACAAATTCTCTGGTGAGGTGGAAGTCACCGCGGGAAATTGCAGCAGAGGAGTCCAACACAAACACCGGCTCCAAAGACTTGCTGTAGGGTGGGGAGAGTGTGTGTGTGTGTGTGTGTGTGTGTGTGAGAGAGAGAGAGAGAGAGAGAGAGAGAGAGATAAGTGAGAGACACAAGACGGCAGGTGATGACGTCTTAGGACAGATGTTAACACAGCCAATTCAGCTTTTATTTATTAACACCTGTGTAGCTCCTTTAGTGCACACACACATACATATACTGTGTGAAGTATATAAGCCTGTTAAATGAAAGACAGGACAATATAAATAGCCCTTTTTCATGCTGTATAATTATCATTGGCAAAAAAAAGACTACAAAAGTGAAAAAGCTCTGTGGCATTTGTCAAATGAGTTTTCTGACTGTGCTGGGCAGGCAAATTAAAGATTTCTTTGTTCCCATCTGGTGAAGTGAAGCCACAGACCTGGGCTGCATTCAGATCCACATCACCATGTTATCTTTCCTTGATGTCTTCCCTTCACTGAGCCCCCTAGTGACGAGATGTCTGACGTACAACAAGTACACCCTTGTGATTCTCAGCAAGGGAAGAAAGGCAAGGGATCAACACAAGTCAAAACTGAACAGCCCCCTAAATTTATACACAGATTTCTACATTCAGTCCTTTCTCATCTCTTAATCTCTCTGTACTTTGTTGATGTGTGAAGCCGGTGGTACCACGGTGTTGGTTTGCCCTGAAGCCCAGTGGACAGAGACAGCTGTATTTGTCCACACTTTCTGTTATGCATGTCCTTCCATTTAGACAGGGGCTGGATTCATATGGGTCTGCAAGAAAGAAGGGAAGAGAGAGGTGGGAGGCAGATAGGAGTTTGAAAGTGTTATGATTGGTTCAATCAGGCGACCAATCAAAAAAGAGAGGAGGCGGGCCAATTTGAAACTCAAGCAGGACCTTGATGGGCAGAGCTGGCATTGTCAAAAACAGAGGTAAGTTAGCTAAGACAAATGTTTTTTATTTGTAGGTATTTCATTCACAATTGATTAACTTTCCTGTTAAATAGAAAGAGACAAGTGCTCAGGCGTAACAGTTTGCTGACTATGTAAACAAGATTTATTTAGAGTAGGCCATAAGATTCATGCCTGTTCTGGGGGCAGATTTATTTACAGTAGGTTATAAAACTCATGTTTGTTCTGAGGGCAGATTTATTATTTATTATGGTTGCCATGGTATTCCCATAGTGTGAACAGATTCTGGACTCCACTCACCACCCTGAGTTCAAAGTTCAAACACAGAGGAGGTTTCTCTTGTCCAATTTTGACATTTCATCCCAAGGCTGCCTTTTAACTTTTCCTGAAATCACAGATAGCAGCTTTCAAACAAAAACTCTGCCTGCCTCAATGCTGCCCCCCTCTGGGACAGGAGAAAGGAGAACACAGGCGGGACATTGGTAGGAAACTGGGCTGTATTTCAATGCTTCATTGAGAATTATCATGATTAACTAGGAAGTGGAGTTTTTTTTACTCATTTCAGAAAGCTTTTAGAGGAACTACAGTTTATATTGTTCACAATCCCAATAATGCATAACAATGCACTGTACTGGAAGCATTTAGAAGTTTTCAATGTCTTAAATATTTTGAAAGGATTCAACTATCAGTTTCCACTTTTAGTTGTAGAGCATACATTTTGAATTACAGCTATATAAGGTAACAGTGATGCAGTGAAGCTGGTAAGAGGTGTCCTTACCTAAAATAAATACTCTTCATCGCCTCTTTGGCCTCTGGAGCTGAACTGTGTCACACACACATACAACTGGGAATGAAAGCAGATCATGGTGTGACATAAAGCAACCTCTACAAGTAATTAATACCAACTAAAGAAATCATTTTACAATAGAATAATAATAACTACCAAGTACTCTATGGTCTGACAGTAGCTTTGCTGTGGGTGAGATGTGCACTTGGAAATGTGAAACCCCAGAGAAGCAAAGCACTATGCACTCTCTCTCTCTAAACAGACATTTCATCTCACTGAGACTAATCTCAGTAAATGACTGTGACATGAAACAGAAAATGCACCCTGTCACAACTGATATCCAGAACATCCCAGTTTGTTGGCAAAGTGTTTTGCACGCTCAAAGCTGCAGATAAAGATAAAACAGAAATGAGGAGTGAAGGAATAGCAGAGCAATGTCAGTAAATCTAGGCTTGTGTGCCTTAAACATGACTTCTGTGTACTTCCAAAACCTGTATCTTCAATGTTGCCTGTTTTCATGAAAAATGTTGGGATGAAATGAATGCAATATCCGGACAAATGCTAACATAAAGTAAAGAATCCATGGGTGTCAGTCAGGAAAATCAACCAGTTCTGAGTTAACTTTTTGGAGATACATTTTTTGATAGGCCATTTGAACACCTTAAATTACCATGAGTGCATGTTCAATTTCCACCTTGACCACCCATGCTTACAAATATTATTTGTAAGCATGGGTGGTCAAGGTGGAAATTGAACCCCCTAACTGTTCCAACTGGCCAACTTACAACAACAAATAATGAAAAATGTGTTTAGGTAACAGTCACCAAGTAATGAGCTGTGTTGATGAAACAGGACAAAGCCGAACCGCTGGACACTATTAATATACTGGGGAATGAAAACAAAGCCTATTAGCAGTCTCCAGACACTCAGTGACTAAATTCCTCACACTGTCTGCTCCTTCCATTGCTTGACATGGGCCTCATTCCAACTGGTAGGTTGTTTGGACTGATGTCCAGATTTATAAACACTTCTCAGATACATTCATACATACTCTATTCAACCACATTTTATGGCAAGGGAATTTTCACATGGCTTTGTTGAAAATAAAACATCAAGGCTTTAAACTGACCACAGCTGTCTGTGAAACTAAAGATGTAACAATAGCCATTTACTGGCTATTGGACTCTGATGTTGACACAATGGTTCAGGCAGAGGTTGAAAATAAAGTTGAAATGATCATAGCCTTTTTATGGCCATTGTTTTGATGTCTAACTGATGTCTAATTCACCAATTCAACATGATATATGTAATCTGCAGTGATACTGAGCACAAACATTGTGCTCTCTGCACAATGCATTTCGATGGAAATGCCAAAATTGTATGGATTTGGGAAACAGATGCAAGAGGAAAGTAAATCCAAAACTATTTAGTAGTTAGTTATTTATCTGATGTGTATTGTCTTTTCATCTTTAGGCTGCAGTTTGATATTTTGAACATTATTTTCCTTTCAAAATTGTTCTTTTCCACCTTTATTGTTAGCAAAAGTGATTATATTTCAGTGTACCTGAAATATAATATACCGGTATGGTCATATATAAATATGGCCTAGGATTGACTCTACTTTAGAATATGGCGAGAACACTGTGGAAGAGGCATACGTATTTCATTTTCATTTTTAAAAACCTCCTAAACTATAAAATTATTCTCCCTTCACTAGTAGCTACACAGCATGTTTCTAAATGTCTCCACTAGATGGTGTGCACTGATCACAGCAGCTTTCTCAGTGGAGCTGAGCGGCTGCATGGTGCGCTGGAGGCTCCGGGTTCATTTCGTCCACAGTCTCAGTGAACTGAGGAGCTGAATGATGCTCAGTCATCACTGAGGCTGTCAAACTCTGACTCGGCAATGCCCCGAGCTGTCAAACCCATGCAGAGCTTGGATATAGCCAGTTTCACTACAACATAGTATAATAGTGTAGTAGGGTATTAAGTAGTCAGTGTAGAGTGTAGGATTTCTACTTTAACAGGGTGTTAGTGCAGAGGAACAACCCGGCTGTTGGATATTTGGAGAGGAAGCATCTAATATGACTGATTGAGGAATAAATCACATTCATTCGAGCTGCCTGGCGCTGTCGAAATAATCACAATGCAGTTGTTTTTACTTGCTGCGGCGTTTCTCTTTGCGCACGACCTCACCGGATCCGTACCGGTGCGATCCAACAAGTGCTCCTCCCGGTGCGACGTGAGCAGGTGTCCGAGTCCCAGCTGTCTCGGCGGGTACGTCCCGGACCGGTGCAACTGCTGCCTCGTGTGTTCACCGGGCGAGGGAGACCCCTGCGGCCGCAAAAACGACCTGCCCTGCGGGGAGGGCTTGGAGTGCAAGTTGCACACTGCGGGGAAGCGGCGAGGCTCCAAGGGGGTCTGCCAGTGTAAGATGGGACACGAAGTGTGTGGCAGCGATGGGAAAACCTACGGCAATGTCTGCAAGATGAGAGCAGCCAGCCGTAAAGCTCAGCAGAAGGGAAGGCCCGCTGTTACCCAAGCGCACAAAAGAGCTTGTTCATCTGCAGGCGCAGGTAGGACTGCAGTGGTTGGTCATTACAGCCTGGACCATGGAAGAGATTATTCTCAACAGTGCTGGTGATTCAAAAAGTTGACGAGGATAGTGTTGGTAAAATGCAGTGTAAAAGGGTATGGCCCAAAAATGTATGAGTATTCCCTAAAAATCACTAGGCCTATAGGGACTTAAAAGTGTGTCTGTCATAATAGTTTATACATCTACTTTGTATGTTTTTTTTTATCTCCTATCGCGATTTATAGTTTTGTTGTGATATTTGTACAGTAGCCTATATTTTAAATTCGTTCTTTTTTCAAAGGGTTGACATCACTTTTTCTAGTGTTAATATGTGATCATATTTCAGTGACATCATTATTGAGGTGTAGCCTGTCTAGTCATAAAGCTGATATGGCTCTGTTCAAAACTATCTAAAAGTACTACATTAACTCTGATGGGTGTGGAACTATTGTTGATTTTTCCACTGTCAGTGTTTAATTATCATCGATTTTGCTGTGTACTGTCATTCGAGACTACACAATACTACATTTTCTCTTCACAAAGGGTCATCCTCCATATACCTTCTAAGCAGTCTCCATCCTGTTTCTAAAATGTAATTTATTGATGATTTACCTTCTTTAGGCTACTTAGAGATAGGATGTGAAGGATTATCATCAACTAAGATTTCTCTTCCTCAATGTATGGAGGGCCAGCACCTGATGGGGTTAGAAATTTAGGGTCCTTATGGTCCTATTTCCATTAGGCTACTCTGTGCACCCTTCTACACTTTCTCTCTCTCTCTCTCTCTCTCTCTCTCTCTCTCTCTCTCTCTCTCTCTTTGTGTGAGTATACATCTACCATACTGACCTCATGTCAGAGTACTGTAAACTGGTAGTCATTCAGGAAGCTGATTATTATTTTTGACATCCTCTCTATAATTACAATAGCTCCCTTTTTAATCATCTATGTACAGTAGCCTGTGAAACTGACTAACAAATAACTGGAACCAATTAATATCTGAGCATTAATTTTTCACATTTGGCATTGGAGGTGACATTTGGAGGAGATATTTCACTTTCTTTCAAGACTGTTTTGCTTATGCACTGAAAAGGTCAAAGATGAGACTCTAGAAGTGCTGCTGGTACCTGATATGATGCAGCGGTGGTGATTTGGCTGTTGAGTGGGAGAGAGTTTGTGTGTTTGTGTGTGTGTGTGTGTGTGTGTGTGTGCTAATGAAGTGGGTTCTTCATGTCAGTATAGGTCGTTCCCTGCTCCACCCCAACAGCCCGCGCTACAAGTTCAACTTCATCGCTGACGTAGTGGAGAAAATAGCACCTGCTGTCGTCCACATTGAACTCTTCTTAAGGTGTGTGTATGTGTGTGTTGTAGATTTGCCCTGTAAATGCTGTAGATTTGCCCTGTTTGCCCAAGCCATTATTGTTATTATTTGGGTGTTAGGGTTAGGGTTATCTTCTCACCGGAAGTGACGGATTTTGCATGAATACAAAAGTGATGGTTGACCCTGCTGCCAAAAGATTCTCTTCCACTTCCACTCCCAGTCTTTAGGAGGAAAAAATTTAGACATTTAGAAAGCTTACTGATGTCATGACTTCTAGGTATTGAAGTCTTAAAATTCAAACCTTTTTCTGCCACTTAGGGCTGCTAAAATGTGAAATTACCTCGTGCAGCTTTAAAATAAGTTTTCTATTATTTTTGCCTTTTTATCTGTTCCTGACTTTCTCTCTGTCTGTCTCTCTGTCTCCAGACATCCTCTCTTTGGCCGTCACATCCCTCTCTCCAGTGGTTCCGGCTTCATCGTGACCCACTCAGGTGTGATTGTAACCAACGCTCACGTAGTAACCACGGCTGCCGCGGTAACAGGGAGGCCCCAGCTGCGCGTCCAGCTCCACGATGGCAACGCGTATGAGGCCGTGGTTAGAGATGTAGACAGGAAGTCAGACATCGCCACTATTAAGGTCAATCCTCAGGTAGGAACACACACACGCAAGCACACACAAACGAGCATGCATACAAATTTACATCCTCCAGTCCCCATCAGAATAACTGGTTTCACTTAAATCTTTTTCCAACTCTGGAGCCATACTTGATGAAAATGATAACATACATGTTTTATAAAATTATGTTAAATTTGCAATACATATGGCATATAAAATGTCATTTTTCCATACTTTTTATACATCCTTGACCCTTAAATGCACTCACTCACTCACTCGACTGCACAAGAGCCCACGTCTTGACACGTTCCTATGCCAAGTTCTGACAGTGTTCTGCTAGAGAATCAGGTGTTCTACTAGAGCGCTACCGGGAATACTAACGTAAACACCAGCTCTGTGACTTGGAGAAAGAGACAGAGTGGTGATATGTGTTCTCACACCCATATCTGAAATACTTGGGACAGTTTTGTGTGTGTTAAACTTTCTTTCTTTCTCTCTCTCTCTCTCTCTCTCTCTCTCTCTCAATTCAATTCAATTCAATTCAATTCAATTCAATTCAATGAACTTTATTGGCATGACGTACATGTGCACATGTTGCCAAAGCATAGATTCAAACATAAATGAGATAGAAATAAAGTAAAATAAAATGAAATAAACTGCATATTAAATACATAGATTCATCACATAGAATATTTCTGGACAGTAACAACAATAACAGTGAGGATTACAAAAAAAGCAAAGTTAAAGAAGAGTTTACAGAGTTGATGTGTTTCTTAGATTATGGCATGACATCATCATGACATCATCATGACATCACATACTGAGCACAGACTTCTACTGTTTCAACATTTTCTCCGAGCAGGATACACATTTTTTCGTTGATACTGAGATTTTGGAAGTTCTCTATTCTTTCAGAGATTTTTGAAAAGTATGTGTTCCTGATGTGTTCATACTTGGTACAGGAGAGAAGGAAGTGTTCTTCACTTTCTATTTCTCCTGAGTCGCAGTGCACACACACTCTTTCTTCTCTTGGCAGCCAGGTTCTTCTGTGCCTGCCCGTCTCTACAGCTAGCTGGTGGTCACTGAGTCTGTACATCGTCAGCAGCTTCCTGTGTCTGGGCTGTTTGATTCTGATCAGATACTGGGCCAAATTGTAATTTGTTTTAAGGTTTTGGAAGCATTTAGTTTTGTTTATAAGTTTGATTTCTTTTTGCCAATAGTGATAATATTCTTCTTGTGTTGTTTTTTCTATTTGTTTGAATTTTGTCAATGGTGGTTGTGTGGTTAGGTTTAGTTGGTGTTTTTTGGTCAGGTATTCCAAGGGGTCTCTCTCTGGGTGTCTCCTCCAGTGTGTCAGTGCGGTACTGTGGTGATACTCTGGGCCGCTGTGTGCCAGGTGGCTCCAGAACTTAGCTGCTCTTTTCTCTATATGTACTAGCAGAGGGAATCTCCCCAGCTCCGCTCTACAAGCCAAGTTTGGACTCTTTCTGTGCACACCTAATATGTTTTTGCAGAATTCCAAATGCAGAATTTCAGTCAGGCTTTTGTCCCAGGCTTCATAGTTGCATTTGAAATGAGGGCCGCAGATTTCATCACCATATAGTGCTATTGGTTTAATAACTGAATCAAAAATTTTCAACCAGATTTTTATAGGAGGATTAAATCTATACAGTGATTTTCGTATTGTATGATATGCCTTGTCTGCCAAGTTTCTTATTGCTAAATCAAACTTCCCAGATGAAGTGATTGTCAGGCCCAGATAATTGTAGCTGGTTACATGATTGAGAGTTGTTCCACCCAGTTTGAATTGGTATTTATTTTCCTGAGAACGTGATTTTTTCTGAAAGATCATGATTTTAGTTTTTTCCAGATTGATCGATAGAACCCAGTTCCTACAGTGGTTCTCCAGAAGGGTCAGGCTGTGATGCAGTCCTTGTTGGTGTGGAGAAAGGATCAGCAGATTGTCTGCATACAGGAGACATTTAATTTCTCTGCCCTGCAGCATTACTCCAGGAGACGTTGACTGCTCTAGAGTTCTAGCTAATTCATTGATATAGATATTAAATAATGTTGGGCTAAGATTGCAACCTTGTCGTACTCCCCTAGCTTGTTTGAAGTGTTGTGTTCTCTTTTCGTTAACTTTGACACAACATTTGTTTTCGTTATACATCTCCTTAATGATGTCGTAGACCTTTCCCCCGACTCCACTCTGGAGCAGTTTCAGGAAAAGACCGTCATGCCACACAGAGTCAAAGGCTTTCTTAAAGTCAATGAAGCAGCCAAATATTTTGCCTTTGTTGGTTTGGTGGACATGATTTTGGATTAATGTGTGGAGTGTATAAACATAATCGGTTGTTCTGTGCTTGGGGAGGAATCCAATTTGACAATTTGATAGAATTTTGTTTTCTTTTAGGTGGGTAAGTATTCTGGCATTGATAATGCTGCAGAACAACTTCCCAAGGTTGCTGCTTACTTATTCCTCTGTAGTTATCTGGGTTGAATTTGTCTCCACTTTTAAAGATTGGAGTTACACGTCCTTCATTCCACGTCTCAGGAAAATGTCCAGCTTTCAGTACCAAGTTAAACAACTTCAAGATAACCTGTTTCAGCTTGAGATTGCTGTGTTTGAGCATCTCATTGTGTATGTTGTCTGGCCCACATGCCTTTTTATTTTTAAGTGTTTTTAGTTTTTCATTCAGTTCAAAGAGCGTTATAGGGGTGTCCAGTTGGTTTTGCTGATCTTTTGTTGTTGATTCTATATCTTTTAATTCGTCAATCAGAGACCTTTGGAAAGGGTTCAGTTCACTTTCTTGGCTCTTACACAAATTTTCAAAATGTTGTTTCCAAATGTCTCCATCATTGATGGGAAGATGTTTATCTTTCATGGAGGTATCCAGCTTTCCCCATAGTTCCCAGAAGGAATTTTGATCAATAGCCTCCTCAATCTTTTTCAGCTTCTGGGTCATATATTGAGCTCTCTTATTTCTTAATAAGGCTTTATATGTGCTGAGAGTCTGCTGATATATGAGGCGAGTGTTTTGGTTTGCTGGATCTCTGTGCTTTTTATTTGATAGTATCCTCAGGTTTGATTTTGATATTTGATACTCTTTGTCAAACCATTTGTTTTTTGATACTTTGTTCTTATTAGTTTTGTTGATTTTCACCGTTTTGAGATTTGATTTCTTAGCCAATTCAGTGAAAATTTGAGTTAATTTATCTGTTGCTTGATTGATACTGGCTTTATCTTCATCAAATTTGGTGAAGAGAAAGCTGTATATCATATTCTCAACGTAAATACTGTTGAGTGCCGCCTCATACTGAGCAAGACTCTCTACTTTCCAAATGGTTTTAGGTGGGAGAGGGTAAAGTTTAGGCACTTTCACAGGTGCAGTGAGGGTCATCGCCTTGTTCAGGTGGCATATAGTGTGGCAGTGGTCTGACAAAAACAGTTGTGGCATGACCATAAAAGAACTGATCTTATCTGGTTCTAGATCTGTTATAGCATAGTCCACTACACTGTTACCTAAGGATGAGCAGTATGTGAATCTACCCAGAGAGTCGCCCCTCTCTCTCTCACTCGTAAGGTTTCTCCCTCTGTCTGACAAACTCCTTTGTATTCATCTATTCTTTGTCTTTTTCTGTCTCTACAACTCACCCAATAATGTCTCTCATGTCTGTGTGCATGCCCATGTTTCCTTGTGTGTGTGTGTGTGTGTGTGAGTAGAAGAAGCTCCCGGTGCTGTCTCTTGGGCATTCAGCTGACCTGAGGCCGGGGGAGTTTGTGGTTGCTATTGGCAGCCCCTTCGCCCTGCAGAACACCGTCACCACAGGGATCGTCAGCACCGCCCAGAGAGACGGCAAGGAGCTGGGCATCAGGGACTCCGACATGGACTACATCCAGACTGACGCTATTATTAATGTGAGCTCACACACACACACAAACTCACTCACACACATGTACATTCATGAATACACTGAATACTCTTCTTATTACACGTACTATTCCTATTGTACAGGACAGAGGCACACAGAGATTTAGACGCTGTTGTGTTTGTGTATGGATTCTGGTCTTTGTTTATGCATTCTGTCTAATTCATCAATGTGATTGTGTTTCTCTCTTATTTTCCCTTATCTCTGGGAAGTACGGCAATTCTGGAGGACCTCTTGTTAACTTGGTGAGTAGAGTGCTATGACCCACGGACTACATGTTTATCAATGTCTCTAAAAATAACATACTGTAAAAGTTCCAACAAAAAAGAGGCCTTTATTAGAGACAGGCTATTATTAGAGGCATACCATCATTTCTTTAGGCAGGTCCACAGTACCTGGTATGCCTAAAAGTGGTAGAATTTACTGATATTTTGTAAAGAAATGTGCTGCTCAGATTTTGGCTCTTTAGGCCTAGATGCTGAAAATATTACTGTCAGATACTACTACTACTACTAATGAATATCTGGTTGATATAATCATGCAAAACAATTAACTACTGTAGGTAGGCTGTCACAACATACTGGTCATCAGTCTTGTAAACAAAGCATTGGTGCATCAACACAGAATGAAACAAAAACTGCCAAAGCCACAAAAGTGAATCAATAAACCTCTCTGTCATGTATTGACTTACAAACAGGTGCAATGCTGGATAGTGACGCAAGCAGTAAAGTTATGTTTGTGTAATGAATTTCAAGGCTTTTGTGCCAGTACCTGTATCCATGACAACGAGATAAACATGTTAGTGTTTTCCACTACATGCAATGTCACTTTTTGGTAATATATTTTGTGATATTTTAGTCATTTTAATAATGTTTTACACTATACATATCAAATTAATTTAGACTCCTTTCTGGTAATTCTGCCAAATTCTTTTACCACCTGGCCTTTATTTATGCATAAACACTACATTCCCTGGCTGTTGTTAGAGATCTGGACACTATTTGAGACCAAGGGCCAGATTCACAAAACCTTCCAGGAACTTTTATTATATTATTATTATTATATTATTTTCTTATTGGAAGTTTTACGGTATGCGCTCTGTGTGTGTGTTTGTTTTAGGATGGCGAGGTGATCGGCATCAACACTCTGAAGGTGACAGCAGGAATCTCCTTCGCCATTCCCTCTGACAGGATCAGCCTCTTCCTCACAGAGTCTCAGACCAAAAACAGCAAAGGTCAGGGGTCAAAGCTGAAACAGCACAAAGGCAAATAGAGTTTGTGTTTGAGATGTTAATGCAAGCTTATGTAGGAATATGTATTATGAGGTGGTTATTTGTCAGTAAGACTAAACTCAATTGTTGTTATGCTAGATAAGGTCAGGCTGCAAAGAGGACTTCACCGTCTATCAGAGGAACCGCAGTCCGATGCAGGTGAGAGCCACTGATACACAGACATGGTGTTGGTCATATTGGGGCTATCATGACTATTAAATGCTGTGTGTTATCTGCTGGATCTGCTGTGGTAGCTTTAACATTTCCTGGTGAATGTTGATGGTTATGTTTGTATTGATAACGTTTAATGTTGATCATGATCACAGTGAGAATCACCTTTATTCACCCAGTACCTTTATGTCTACAAGGAATTTGACTTGATGAGGTTTGATACATTTACTGACATACAGAGTACAAGAGCAAACAAGACTTATGACCTAAAGTGCATAAAAAGACAATGCAAGACATATGTTAATACAGTGCATACACTACACATATACACATTCAATATCAATATTAATGCAAACATCAAGTATTATTGAAGTACTGCAGTAGTCCAAGGTATAGTAGTCCAGGTCCATGGTATATAGATAATACTTTCAAATGACCATCAAAATGAATGAAATAACTGAGTAAAGCAGGTAGATCTATTTTCCTGACATAGTTTAGGTCCACTCAACCCTTCAGAGAACAAGGTCAACAACACTGAATACAAACCTTAATAAACAGTCAAGCCAGTCTGAGTTGTCATCTTCACTCTGTGGTGATGAATTTCTCTCCTGATGGGACTGGTCTATTAAAGGACATTGCTGGTCACTTGACTAATTTAAGGGCATAAAAACAATGGAAATCATATGCCATGGCTGTCAGATTCCACCAGCTTTCAATCCATTTGAGAGAAGTGCCTTAGACAGTATTTTCCAGCACCAAAACACCTTTCTCATTGAAGAATGGTGTCACATCCATCCAACAGAGTTTCAGACACTTGTAGAATCTATGGCAAGCTGCAATAAAGCTGTTCTGGTGGTGCCTGGCTGCCCAGTACTCTATTTCGACACCTTATCTTTGTATTAAGTGTATTTTGGTAATGACTTGTGGCTTTACTCATCGTTAAAGTTCACAGATACGAATTCCTTAGCTGTAAAGTGACAGTAGATTGGTGAAATGATAAATAAGCTCAAACATTCAGATTGCAGCAGAGTCCCTTTTCCTGAGGATAGTTTTTGGAGCAGGTGGTAGCCTGTGTGTGGGAAGACATGGTGATGATGATGATGATGATGATGATGATGACGACGACCAGATGTGTTGTTTTCAGAGGTGTCAGGAGTGAAGAGACGTTTCTTAGGCATCAGGATGCTCACGATCACTGAATCGTGAGTTTGTAACACACGCACACACATTCACACACAATAGATCGTTATTTTTACCATTTTGACCATTTTCAGCACAATTAAACATAATTAAACACTTATTTACTGTAAATGATGATAAATAAGTTATTCCAGGGCAACTGGTTTAATTATTAACATCTGAAGAGCAATAAATGTTATCTTTTTTATTTGTGTGTCTCAGTCTACTAGCAGAGTTGAAGCTTCAGAACTCAGACTTTCCCGATGTCAGCAGTGGAGTTCTGGTGCAACAGGTCATACCAGACTCTCCTGCAGAGAAGTACGTTCACACACAGGCACATCCATGCACACACTCATGCACACACAAACACATGCACAACCAAGCACACACACATACGCGACAATGAAAAAACCATAGGAACCAGTCCAGGACCGGCAACATAGGGCCCATCAGCCAGATTTGGCACTGCTTAAAATAGATTTTGGCCCATCAAAGGGTTCTACATGTGATATACTATTTGGGGACTACTGGGAAGATTTTAGGATTGAATTTGAGATAACTTTTTACAAGGAATATAAACAAAAACAATGATGACATAAGGCCTACAAAGCTAATTCCTACTTGTTACATTTCGAAATAATCATTCATTCAACCTTTATTTATTTCTCGAAGAAATCATTGAGGGTGGCCCTCATTTACAATGATGTTGAGATTACAAGGATAAAACAATCAATATTCAGTCATACTTTTTGGCCCATGGCCTACTTCAGTTGCATGTACTCATGTTACGTTACAGCTTGGCCCTTTATTTCAAACAGTTCAGGCACATCTGAACCACATCTTTTGACTAGTGTCCTTGCTCTCTATGTTAGGAGTGGGATTAAGGCAGGTGATGTCATCGTCAAGCTGAATGGCCGACCACTCCAGACCACTGAAGATCTGCAGGGGGCGTTGCTAGCTGACCAGCCTCTCCTCCTTGAGATTCGCCGTGGCAACGACGACTTGCTCTTCAACATCCACCCGCATGCCTTGATGCATTGAGGTTCTATGGAGAATGAGACACCTAGTTTGTTTTATGTGTGCACAACTGTTGGGCTGGACTCAATTAATAGTAGCGGCGTTAAAATTCCATTATGCCATGGGAAATGTACTGCAAGGCATTACGAGTAAGCCATTATGGAAATGTGAACTGATCATTTTATTCCTTTTTTTTTGAAGAATATAACTGCAGTTACCTTGCAAAATAGACAAAATTCAGTTTGTGTTCAGTTTCTGTCAGAAGAGAGAAAACTGAGCATTTTTTTCAATGTTTTCCTGACTGATGATGTGTATTTTAATGTGACACATTTTGCTAAATGACTTGCAAAATTTTATATAGTTGTATGAGTGCATTGTATAATACAGACTCTGTGTACTAAATACTGAAACTACTGCAGAGGAAAGCTTTGTGCACTGTATAAAGGCAACATTTTGTATGAGGTAATAGAATTTGTGAATAAAGGCTTTCAAGGAAGTTTCTATGTCATGAATGTGCACTTGTCTGTCTGTCTGTCTGTCTGTCTGTCTGTCTGTCTGTCCGTCTGTCTGTCTGCCTGTGAGACCAACAGCTGTTGTCCATCTGTACAGTAGGCAGGTTAGGCTCCTTTGTTTATGTTCTCTTCCCCTCCCTCCTCCTTGCCTTGGAAAGACATTCTCCTAATTTAAACAAACCTGAGATGGCACCTAGACACATACGCACACTGAGTAAGGCCCCGTTACTGGAAAAGTCATTTTTATCCTCTCCTGTTTTGGTAATGGAAATTCTCATGCATAACATTTTCTGAACCATGAAGTGGAAGACCTCGGCTTCACTTAAATTGACACAAATCTTGTAGGACCGCTTTGACCTGATTCATTATTCAAGGTAAACGGTTCAACAGAAAGATAATTACATTTTTTTTTAGATAATCCAAATGCAGCCACCATGACACAGAATAAGTGACAGCAACCAGAGTTAGTGGTTATCTAAGATGCAGTGTGGTGGTGAGCTTGTAAAGACTGAATCCAGGATCAAGAAATAACATCATGACTGTCCTGCCACTGCAGCAAGGGGTTGAACACATGACACTGAAACAAAGCTCAAAGCTGTGCAGCATTTGCACACTTTGAAATGAAGGGGAAAAGGTTCATATATACGTATTATGCAAACAAAATGACAATTCAAAAGTGGCAACAGAAAAAACAATATAAACTTTGCTGATATGTTAAACTTTGTTAGGGTAAGTAATGGAATCTGTCCCACCAGTATAGTAAGTTTACCAGAACAAATCCTCTTCTTTGTGGTTTGGCGTAGCGCTATTCTAGGACAGTGTTGGCTTGGTTTGTCACTACAGACATCCGCTCACATGTTGACTTTACCTCATGAATGACTTCGTAACCCCATTGGACCTTGTGTGTGCCTGTCTGTGTCTGTGTCTGTGTGTGTCTGTGTGTGTGTGTGTGTGTGTGTGTGTGTGTGTGTGTGTGTGTGAGTGGACAGTTTGTAAACAGGACCCAGACAGACAATCCTTCCTGCCTATTTGGCTAAAGACCATGCCATGTTGCTATTGGCACTGATACCCGCTGGCAGAGAGAGACAGAGAGAGAGTGAGGGTGATGGGGCAGAGAGCCGGAAAGGAGGAAAAAATGAGCGTGAGAGAATGATACAACAGAGATTTGACAGAGATTAGACTTCATTTGACAAATTGCTAGCCTTTCACTCAATAGGAGTCTTACTTCTATTTCTGTGAGTGCCAATTGCAAAGTGTGTGTGTGTGCGTGTGCGTGTGCGTGTGTCTGACCTAGTCGTTGGAGTGTGTGTGTGGTATTCTCTAGTCTTGCCAAGACACATTCTCATAGCTCTGCCCCAGACTACTTCAGTGGAACGGGCAGAGGACGGCAGCTGTATGTCCTTATAGAGACAAAGCTCCGCATTAAAACTGTGTCACCAAACCCACTCTGATGCTGAAACAAAACATGTCTCTCTTTTGTTAAAATAATTAGCTACATTCTCTGAAAATATTTCAAGATTTTACAGATTGCCTATTTTGATTGTAACGTGAGAGAGGAGATTTCGTCTGCAGCAAGAAATAAACTATAGTGGTATAAAAGCACTTAGCATTGAGTTCATTTGAAGAGTGAAACATATAGAAACATTCCCTTTTTTCCTAAGGCCTTAATGTCCATATTGTGGATAAGTTCAGCCCATGCTCAAGCCATGAACCACTACAGTTAACAGCAGTGGATTTATTGCCATCTAGAGGCCAAATAAAGTCACCTCCGGTTTAAATTAAATACAGGCTGTGATTCCAAAACAGGCCAGTAGATGGTGTGTTGGGTATAAATATTCTCTCCTGACGTGGCAACTGATGCTCAGTCCTGTGAGAAGCAGCCTAGCTTACTGCTGTTTCTGACTGGATAGTTTTGGAGTTGAAGAGAACACAATGACAAAGATGTAAACAAAGCTTGAGAGAAGATGCTTGGCTTGTAAATAAACATCCGTCACTGCATTTAAGAAAAACAAGAGTCTCCGAAAACTTTTTAAATACAATTTTGCTTACTATATTCACAAACTGTCTCCTCCAAAGATTTATTGTTAGTATCATGTCCCTAAAGAACATCTGCCTTTATTGACCTGTTATGTACAATGACAAAGATGGGTTGAATGCTGTCTTCAATTCAAATTCGTTTGTTTTTTTTCTTCTGCCCTTTATGCATATCCCTGCTTTCCTCTATCCACTTCTTATGTTTATTGATCCTCTTCTCCATCTCTCTTCTCCCCCTTCTCTCTCTTACTCTCCGCTCACCCCAGCCCTCTCCCCCTTCCTCCTCTGCCCGCCCCCGCATTGGCGTGTCGCACCCATCTGTCCCTCCCAGAGATAAGGGGTCCACCCACGCTTCTGGCCTCGCCCGGCATCACTCCATGGCTGGGAAGCGACAGGGGTAATAGAGACTGGGGACCTTAGACCTCCAGGATAGGCAGCCATAGGAAATAATGGACTATCAACCCAGCCACGTGACTTTTTATCACTCACTCATACTCAGAGAGAGAGAGAGAGAGAGAGAGAGAGACTGACAGACCAATAGACAGACAGGCACAATAATAATGTCCCTCATAATGTCACACTGTGAGTCATCGGTGACCTTTGAACCTACTGACATTCTGACTGTCATCAGTAGGGCTAAGTAGCATGACCTCTGCTTTTGGGAAAGAGATGAGCTCTCTCACGTGCGTGTACACACACACACACACACACACACACACATATACATGTTTTATGTGGCTCTGAGTCACTAAAATTACACTGTGTGTTGGAATGGAAGCATACATTATTAGAAGGTACAGCTATTAAGTCGGCGGCCTCTGACAAACACAACCTCCCTAATTTTGGACGTGACGTACACATGCATCCTCATGTGGTCAAGGGAGTGAATAACATCAGAATAGGAAGCAGTCCAAGAAGAAAAATACTGCAAAATACTACATTTACAGTCAGTTACTACAACCAAATCTCTGGCAGGCTGGAGAGAGTACGTTATTGTCTAAATGAGCTGAAAGAACATTGGAGGGACAGACTGCAGATTGGGGCATCTGGCACGGCAGCAGAGCAAGACAGACTGGGCTCAATTATAAAGCCTTGTTAAACTATGGCATTACAGTAGTACAGGCCCTAACTACTTCCATCTGTCTGGAATCCAACTCTCACTCTGTGACTTATCCTGCCTTGCTGACCAGAACTACTGTGGGCTATGTACTGTATGAACAAGTAGACTAGAAGAGAAGAGAAGAGAAGAGAAGAGAAGAGAAGAGAAGAGAAGAGAAGAGAAGAGAAGAGAAGAGAAGAGAAGAGAAGAATGTTTTGAAATTGTGGACCAAATCTTATTCAAAATGTGAAATGTCTTCTCATGCATTCTTATTTGCATAGGTCAACATGGACATTTCAACTGTAAGGTCCTCCTAAAATCACAATGTAATTTCCACATAGTTCCAATTGTAGATTCTAATCTAGAATAGAATAGAATAGAATAGAATAGAATAGAATAGAATAGAATCATGTTTTGAAATTGTGGACCAACAGAGTTTTGGAGAGAGAATGAGAAAGTGAAAGTAAGGGAAACTGGTCTTTTGCAATTTCAAACCTCAGTCCACCCACCATCCCCCACCTCCACCCCCACCCCCACCAACGCAGACACACACACACACACACACACACACACACACACACAGACACACACACACACACACACAACCTTAGCATACAGTAAACTACAACCAAAGGCAACATTTCTCTAACAATGTGGTTCTACAACTGGACAATTACACTTAGAAGAGCTAAGTAGATCCATGTGTTGTTAGAGCGTTCTACCTCCCTAACATGAGTCCATACTGTGACTCAACCCCCCGGTTCCTCCGAAAAACCACAGCGTCCCTGAAGCATGACTCTGGGGGTAGAAGGGAAAAATTTTAATGTAATAAATAAGTTTATGGTGCATTCAAGTGTACACTGTCAACTGATATTTAAGCATACTGTTTTACTGGTGTATATTTTTACACTTTAAATATGTATATTCCAAAGCCAACATAGTTTTTGAAGATTTAATGACGGCTGGGATTCCAGACATTCCTGGGAAAGTTTGATCTGTTTTTATTGAGTTTTCTTGTGGAAAGACTCCTCCATCCACAGCCATTCTAAAGTTGTTATTGAACTGAAGTGAGACCGTGGAGGTCTCCCCCTCGTTCTCTGTCTCTCTGTCTCTCTCTTTGTCCCTCTGTCTCTCTTGTCCATTCAAAGCACCTCTATAGTGTATCAGTCATTTTCTGTTAAAAAAAGAGAGGGCCAATAATGGGAGATATAAAAAAGGAGTATTAAAGTGGGGAGGGAAGCAAGAGAGTAGCCTGTGGGACTCTCTCTCCCTTTGACTCTCACTTTCACTCTTTTTTTCTCTCTTTCTCACATACACACACTAACACACACACACACACACACACACACACGCACGCACGCACGCCCGCACACAGGTGCTGCTGAGAGATAAGAATTTTTCTCACTTTTTTCATCCCTTCTCCCCAGTAGTAGCTCAGCTTTCTTGGCTATTTTCACTCTTTTACTTCCTCACCTTGTCTCTTCTCTTTCACACCTCTCATCCCTCTTTTTCTCCAGAAGAAGAAGAGTCTCCAGCAGGTCTCTTTGAGGTCTCTGGCCTTCCTTCGTTTGCCAGCGCTGGAAGAGGAAAACAGAATCAGCAACAGCCAACTGCGTAGAGGACACTCTGCCCTTTCTCCCTAAAGTCTCATTTGTCATTGCCGGGTGTGAAGAAGAGAAATCCCTTGCTAGGAAAACTCTTGTAAAATTTCAGCATTCCTATCTCCTAGCTCAGATGTGTTTACAAAAGTAATCTCTTGGCTGGAGTCGTGACGTCAGGCAGGCGGGTCACCAGATGAAGTTTGTCAGTTCACTTTGGTTCATTGCATTAGATAGAGATTTTCAATGCAAAACAATGAACCCATTCCTAGACATTCAGAGGATCATAACTGTAGCACCAGACTACTGTAAGTCCAGCTCTATTATCTTTTAGTATGAGGAAAAGATTAAGGCATTTTTGTCATGCTCTGAGCTAAACTGTTGGGCTAAACTCTTTGAAAACAGAGAGATTGAGGCCAGCGCTTTGCTGTGGTTTTACACTGAATTCCTCAGCACTGGATGGCCTCATGTACACTCTCAGAGGAGATGAGACAAACACATGCATGCACGTGCACACACACACAAACACACACACACACGCACATGTGCACACACATACACAGTCACACGGTAAAGTGAGACCACAAATTATTTTGTCAGGTCTCCAGTAATAGCTGAAATCCTGCGAGTCTTTTCTCTGACTGTCCCTCAACTCTTCTTTTTCCCTCTCTCTCTGGCAGACTGCTGACTCCTGCTTTCTACTCCTGTCTCTCTCACTCTATAAATCCTGTCTCTAGCCTTCTCCCTCCCTCAGCTCCCCCTCTTACTTACTCAGGCATTTCTTGGGATTTTGAATAATTCAGCATCCAACACTGTTGTATTTCATCATCTTGTGACCTGTGTGTGTGTGTGTGTGTGTGTGTGTGTGTGTGTGTGTGTGCATGCCTGCCCATAGGCTGTATTACATGCACATGTGTGTGTGTTCTTTGAGTGCATGGGTGTGTGTTTGTGTGTGCGTGTGTGTTTATGCATATAGCCAGTCTGAATCACCACTCCTGCCTGTGTATTTGAGAAGTCAGAGTTTATTTAGTGTTTGAGGAAACAGAATAGTTGCCTCATACTAAGTCCCTTAATGAGAACAACATATGTTGTGTCCAAGCAAGAGGCCCGGCATACACTGGACAGCCAGCATTTCACTTGCCCCCATTTAGCATTACTGTAGAAGCCTAATTACTCTTTTGTACAGTATTTAGATGTGGGTGAAATTAGAAATTCTGGATCAACAAACTAGTAGAGGTCAGAGAGGGATTGAGAGAGAGAGGGAGAGAGAGAGAGAGAGAGAGGGAGAGAGAGAGAAAGAGAGAGAGAATAAACAGCTTTGTTTTTTGCTCGATGACAATGCATTTCTGACATTATCCAATGGCTTCTGAAATGGTTTAATGAGCCCAATGGACTAACTGCTCTCTCCTTGCAAGTTGCTCTAGATGAGACTGCCAGCCAAGTGTCTAAAATGAAAATGTAAATAAAATGCAAATGTGATGAGGAACAGTGGGAGGACATTTCATGATGTTTCAAGATGTTCATGCACATTGGCAGTAGAAAAGCCAGTGGAGAAGTAGGAAGGCAAGAAAGACAGAGTGGTAGGATCATGTACAGATCAAATAAGACCTTATTCTGAGACACTCCACTGATTTCACTCCAATTAGGAACGGCTTCCAAAAATGATTCTCTGATAGGAAGTGCTGCCACTGGAAAATTACTAAATTGACATTTCAGTAGTTGTGCTATCTGTTATTAGCACAGCTGTAAAAAAAAAAAAAAAGTCTCTCACCTTTGTCTTAATCTAGATGCTTGATGTGATGGCATCACACATTCACACTCCGTTCTCAGTCAGGCTCCCATATTATCATCATGTGACAAACCGTGAGAAAAGAGAGAGAGAGAGAGAGAGAGAGAGAGAGAGAGAGAGAGAGAGGGAGGAGAGAGAGAGAGGGAGAGAGAGAGAGAGAGAGAGAGAGAGAGAGAGAGGGAGAGAGAGAGAGAGAGAGAGAGAGGGAGAGAGAGAGAAAGAGGGAGAGAGAGAGAGAGCAAGAGAGAGAGGGAGAGAGAAAGAGAGAGAGAGAGAGAGAGAGAGAGAGAGAGAGAGTCTGTGCAAGTGTGTCTGGACATGTGAGTGTCTGTGTGAGTTAGCATTGCTGTGCAGAGCATTTGCTCCCTTGCTCACAGGGCAAAGGACCTATTTATACATCCAGACTCCCACGCTCCACACACACTCACTCATGACATTTTTGGTTCCATTCTCTCTCTCTCTCTGTCTCTCTCTCTCTTTACAAATCATCTCCTCGCATCCCCATCTTTCATCACAATTCCAATTCTTCTCTCATCTTCATCATCTTTGTGCAGAGATTACAGTCCAGGGGTTTGCACCAACACCTTTACAAAATGCCTTCCTCTCAGGCCTTTAAAGCGTTGGATTAAATGGAGTAGACCTGACAGATCAGGGTCACTGAGAAGCAAATGAAGCCCTTAAGCACTGCGCCAAGCTGGTGAGATTCACAGAAAGACACAAACAAGGTTTAGAAATCAAATTTGTTCAAATGTGGATCTCCATTGAAAATGCACACCCTCTTGACTAAATGTACCCACAGGAAAGTGACCCTAAAATATGGATAGGCTATGAATAACAGCATGCTATTCTGTAACACTCACACGCTTTCAACCTGTCACATTCACTTATGACGGCTGAGGTTAATTCGCCTATGGTCAAAACGCAGTAGCGAGGATGGATGGATGGATGGATGGATGGAAGAAGGGATGGATGGATGGATGGATGGATGGATGGATGGATGGATGCATGAACAGACAGAAATAGGATGCTACACAAAAAATAATATTTTTTTGGCTTAGATTAAGAAGGGGAAAGAATGGAAAGGAATGATGGGTAAGTTAAGAAGAGGAGGCGGCTCCATACTGTATTTCCGACCGTGGGAATTGTGATGTTATGTAATCTCACACACACACACACACACATACATCATGCACATATAAACAGTGTCACGCAGCCAGCGGCGGCTGCTTAGGGGACGTCGGACCCCTTCGCCTGCTAACGGGAGTTCTTAAGTGCTTCTGCCATCAGCATTCTGTTGCTTGCGTAACACCCTCTCCAGCGCTGGGAACCCATAGGAGACACGTGAACACTAAGAGGGTTCCTTCTGGCTGAGAGGTGATTTCTCATTCTCTCTCATCCCCTCTTTGCTCTCTCTCTCTCTTTCTCAGCAACAAAGGGGCTGTTCCTTTATGGCAATGGAGCCATCTGGGGCAGCACTTACACTGTGGAGTTTAGTGGATGACAAAAAGGCAGCATATTGGGCATATATGTATAGTGTAAATGTGAGCTTCTAAGAACCCGTTAATGATTGAATATAAATGGAGCCGTTGGGGACAGCGGGAATAAACAACATCTGGGGAACTGAGGGAGAAAAAAACAGCAACACAGCCCACCTTCATGCCCACAAGATGCACATAGACAAACACATATATATGATGTACTGCACAAAACACCTATACCCACGCTTTCACACACACATGCTCGCACACACAAACACACACACACACACACACAAATGTACAGAGAATTACTTCAAGATCAGTTCTACTGGCTCTTGTTTAAGTGAAACAGCAGAACGAGTCAGCCAAGATAGATAGATAGATAGATAGATAGAACCTTAAATGATGGAATTATCATAGAACAAAGTTTCTACCAATGTGCACTGAAGCTGTTCTGGCAGCTTGTGGTAGCCCACCGCCCTGTTAATACACTTAATGTTGTGTTTTCCCCTCACATGAGTCGTTACCCACAGGGAGAAACAGCAGAAGGTTGTCTCCTTCTGGTATAATGGTATTAGCTGTGCTGCCACAGACAACCAGATACATCTCATCAAGCTTAATAGTAAAAGAAGAATTTGCCAAAAATAATCTTGTGGAATCAAAACCTCTCCACTGTTCCACTGTGTTTCATGTACAATCAATCCATGTAGGTTATTTTTTAAACTATTATTAAAAAAATGTTAACATTATAGTTTAGGCAGGGCATGTATGGGAATTACCAGCACCTGAATTTGATTTTGGCTCCCTGTAAAAAAGTCTGGAAAGAGAATGTAGAGGATAACAGCATCAGACTGTCTGACCGTCCCTCACATCCCCTTCCATCCCCTCACTCCATTCCACCCTCTTTTTTTCCTTCCTTTCTTCCCTGCTTTCCTCCATCTTTCATTCTTCCCTGCCTTCCATCCTTCCTGTTATCCTTCCCTCCTTCTCCCCCCCCCCCTTATTTTCTTTCTGTCTTTGACAGCCTCCCTAACTATAACCACCTGCATTTTTAATGTAGATTATGCCACACACAGTCTGTGATATTTTGAAGAACTGATTTCAAATGAATGCATTAGTGGCAACAGCAAAATATTTCCTACGGGCATTTATAACGCTGGTGAGAAGAGATCAACACAAATCAGTGTTAGAGGAACTGAAGTTCAAAGAACGGTAAAACCACCAGAGATTTGGTGTTGCTATGGAGATGACTAATTCCCTCTCTGTGCTTCACCTGATGTTTAGGGAGGGGGTTTAGATCAAATCTGTCACTGTGATCAGAGCTAAACTGTGACATGTACTCAATAGTGTTGATTCACTGGCAGATTTTTAAAAGCAATGTGTTATGTATGTCAGAAAGGGTAACAAAAGGGTAACTCTTTTTCACAGACACATACATGCACATGCACATACTCATATGCACAGAGAGACACATGGAGACCACACACACACACACACACACACGCAAACACACACACACACACACACGCACGCACGCACATGCACACCACAAATCCATAATATTCCTCAAATGGTAAGGAAAATAGAAATATTTTCACATCCATCAGGGCCCCTATATGCAAAAACCAAAAGTAATCTTTTGGGAGAAACACTGGAATTTATGTGCAAATACCATGACATCCCTATCTTTGATGTTGCTGCTTGCATGAATATTGTTCAAACGTCACATGAGCCAGCTACCGACTGCACGTGCAGTGTACACGGAATTACCAGTGCGAGAAGAGGCGCTGCATAGTGCGCATGACCGACAGTAAACGCAGCGCGCTTGGTAACCTAGAGTCACCATTCCCACAGCTTCTCACTTTGGACTATACAACACTAATCATATGCTGGAGAAAAAACCGTGACATCAACACTGATTTACTTACTCGATAGCTCAATCAACATATGATGGGGTTTAAAATAGCTCATGCCACTGACAAGAAGGCAAGCTGGTTTGGCCATTTCAGCACACTGGACAGCTCTCTCTGCGTCTCTCCTGCTTACAAATCCACTTCTTCTGACATGTGAGTGGGAAAATGACCATCCGTGAAAGCTGGTGGAAGCTCCCCCGTGGCGCGCGACCGGAGACCATGGCGCACTCTCCACACCTACCTCCCCAAAACTGTTGTTAACTTCGAGCTTCGAGAGATGAACATACCGGAGATCCTGCTAGAAGTGTTCCTTGTGGTGATTGCTGTCGTCTCGTTGTTGTCAAACTTGTCGGTGCTGCTATGTTTCACCCAGAGCGCCGAGATAAGATCCCATGTGCCCGGAATCTTCATCCTAAACCTCTCCTTCTCCAATATTCTCCTCACTATCATCAATATGCCTGCCACTTTCCTCGGAGTGGCCAAAAGCGCAAAACCCTTCGGGGACTTTTTCTGTCAAGCCGTGAGTTTTGCAGAGACTTTTCTCACCACGAATTCCATGTTGAGCATGGCCGCGCTGAGCATCGACAGGTGGATAGCGGTCGTGTTTCCCCTGCGCTACTCCAGCAAGATGCGCTACAGGGACGCCTTTCTTATCGTGGCTTACTCCTGGCTGCACTCCCTCACTTTTTCACTGTCCGAGCTGTTGATGGCCTGGGGGGGCTACAGCCACACCTATGCCTCCTGCACCGTTCACCTGGATGGAGGGGAGAGGTCACAGTTGGCCGCCTTTGCGACCTTCACGGCGCTGCTCCACTGCAGCAGCTTCGCGCTCTGCCTCCTCATCCTGTGCTTCGCTTACCTGAAAGTTTTGAGAGTGGCCAGGTCGCACTGCAAGAGGATAGATGTCATCACGGTGCAGACACTGCTTCTGCTGGTTGATATCCACCCGAGGTAGGCTACAGTACTGGAGACACTTACCCTAACCTAAGTCATTCGATGCTGTTGGCTATTCAAAAGAAAATTAACAATTTGTCTGAGATAATTCTAGACTTCTTTAGTGCAGTTTGGCTGTTTCAGCGATTTTCTAGAATCGAGTAACACCTAAACAAGGCAGATCGCTTCACTGCAATGTCACCTGATTCAAGAAAATTATTGAAACAAGTTTATTTGCATTGGAATAAAGTGAAATGATCTCATGCATTACCAGATTTTAACATGTTTTCAATCGGATTTTAAGACTCCAAGGTTAAATGACTTGTTAATGTGAACATTTTACAGTGTAATTTGTCATGTTTAGGCTTGAATCTTGAATTAATTTCTCTCTCTCTCTCTCTCTCTCTCTCTCTCTCTCTCTCTCTCTCTCTCTCTCTCTCTCTCTCTCTACCTCCCTTAGTGTGAAAGAGAGATGCTTAGTGGAACAGAGGAAGAGGAGGCAGCGCGCCACTAAAAAGATCTGCATCTTCATCGGCTCCTTCATCCTCTGCTTTTTACCCTATGTCATAACAAGGTGACATCTTGCTCTTAATAGCCCATTGCCTATTGATTAATAACCTATGCCTATAGATTACATTTTGTACACTTTCAAAATATAATTGCCTTAACAGAAATCACTATTCCCGTGGGGACTTAGAGAGAGAGAGAGAGAGAGAGAGAGAGAGAGAGAGAGAGAGAGAGAGCGTGTGTGTGTGTGTGTGTGTGGGGGGGGGGGGGGGGGGGGGGGGGGGTACTCAAATTCTAGAAGTCTATTTTTTTTAACCTCCTAGCGTATTAGTGTAGTATAAAATCTGACCTGTAACAGGTGCATGAAATGTTCAAGTTGTATTATGATATTCATAACCTAATAAAAATATTTAGATTTAATTATTTATTAAGGTGTGTAATAGAAGAGCAGCTAAAAGAGGGAGAGAGAGAAAAGTATAACCCCATGAAAGAGATTATAGCAGCTTCTCATAGATAAATTATCTACATATTTCAACAGGACTATAACTTATTACTATTTATTCCGCAGGTTGGTGGAGCTGCTGCCCTCCGTGCGCATCCACCGGTACTGGGGCATCTCCACCAAATGTCTGTCCTATGCCAAGGCCGCCAGCGACCCGTTCGTCTACTCTCTACTGCGGCAGCAATACCGCAAGGTCCTCGTTGGCGTCACCAAGCGGGTTTTGAGAAGGGACCGATACTCGTTGTCCGGCCACAGCACGAGCAGCACGTTTGACACCACGGACGACAACAGCATTCCCAGAACTGCATGAGCTCAATGAACTTTATTTGCTCCCTGTCTTGTGCAGGGAGGTCGCAGCACTGGGTCAGATACTGAACAGCTCACACATTCAGTGCCTTGCTCAAGGACACTTCGGCAGAGGGCTTGACCCCGGGTCTTCGGGTTACAAGACCCGGGCCTCTCTAACCAGTAGGCCACGATGTAGTCCACTGGTAGAAACGAGCAGGACATTAAACAATGTTATTATGACCCATGGCCTTAATGTTACAGGAGCCACTGGCCCCTGATCTGTGCCAAAGGCCACTTCAAGTTTCTTGTAAGAGATTGTTGTTGCCAGAGGACTGACTGGTTTATTAGTTTGACTGTTGAGGCACTGCCGGGGACACACCACATAAATACACCATGGGGAGGGAAGGCAGTGGGTGGGTGGGCACATTATTACCTTGTGAATTTGACTGAAGAAATATCATTGAATTTGTGAAGAAGTTGTCTTGATGTTTTTTTAATGAAAATATTAAATCTTATTGTATTAATGAATGTCTCTCATTTTCAGCACATAAAGTGTAACCATTAACATCCCTCATGTAAAAGAACCATAATAATTCTGTATTAAATCTTAGAAACATGCAGCAAAAAGATCCTATAGTAATGCGACAAGATATTAAAATTAAGTACGATAAGGTCACTATAAACTCTCCAGTACCATATACACACTATGAGTCCTTATAAAAATATTATTAGATTATTATATGAATAGCTACTGTAATACCACAGGAGATGAAAATACCACGACAAAGCCATCATACTGAGTACCGTAGACACACTATAAATCCCTATGATATTACAGGATTATTATAGGAATATGGTGATACCATAGGAGATAATATATATGGGCTACCATCAAGTAGCATTAAGTCACTACGCATTGAGTATCACAGGCACACTATCAGTCCCTATCGGAATACTGAAGGAATGTTGTAGTTATTTTGGGGGATGGTACAGAGATCTATTCTTGCATTTAATTGGCGAAGAGACTCAACAGACCTATTATATCAAACAATACAGACATGAATTTCTCTCACTCCCACCCCCATAAGCCACGTTTTTTCCTCATGTTCCCCTCCACACACACACACACACACACACACACACACACACACACCGCTCTCTGCAGTGAAATATGATCGGTGCTCGCTCGTAATGCACAGCAACCCATAATCCTGTCAGGCTGCACTTTTTTTTCGGGTCAGGGATGCTCCGCGCAGACAAAGGAAGGAGGTTTCCATGTCGTGGGTGGTAATTATCATCTAGAGGACGGAAAACTTGCAGCTTCATACACACACACTGCCACATCACAACGCTGTTTTCAAGTACTACAACATGCATTTAGGACTTTTGGTGCTTTTTCTTGCCTTGACGAAAAGCTGGTGTGCACCGCCGCAATCTTGTCAACCAGGAGACGAGTTTTTAGGTAAGATCACTTAAACTTTAAGGAATTAGGCCATAAGTGTGTCTGCTTTGCGAAGTCAAAGTTATTGCAAACCGCTGTCCACTGTGGTTGACTCATAATGTACCGGTAGGTAGCCTATTGCAAACAGGCCTTAACGTATTTGAAACATTGGGTTTAAAACACATTATTAAACGGATAGTTCCGCTCCTCCGTTTTGACTGGCAGAGTTACGCTCGAAGTAACGAAAAATCACCGATAAATGCACACCTGTGACCGCATAATACTTATTAGGCTACATACACAACACTCAATGTAAATATGAATGCGTTAACTAAATATCACCACTCGTACCGCTACTTAGGCTATGTGTCGCTTAGCAACCACGCTGTAGGCTACTTTTCAAGAATTGTTAAGCGGAAAAGTAACATGTAGGCCTAATTATCACAGATTAAAATGAAAAGATTTAGGCTATTGAACATTTCTTATTAAAATACAGTGGTGTGTTTTATAAAAGTGCTGTTTCGAGTCGTGCCTAACATCGACTCTTAGGCTGTTTCTAATATCTCTATAAACCACGGCCTCTCGTGGCTTATTCCTTAATTCCTACAATTACACTCTGTAAAAGCATATGGCGTCGCTATCATGCAAAGTGGATTTATATGCATGCATCGACTACATGTTGCAGACAGTTACCGTTGTCACCTGTTTTTTGCACCACCTCAACCTTGTCTTAAACTCTGATTATGTCCTGTCCCTGTCCCTGTGTCCTACTACTGTTTTGGCTTTCTCCTCTCATTGCATGTCATACATTCATAGCTGTCGCCACCTAGCGTTTCATTTGTGTTTTATTTGTCATGTTTCCTGATGTTTGTTGTTTGTCTTATTTTGTCTTTCACAGGAAGATGCAGCAACAACGCATTTGAAGAAAAACGTAGGTGGCAGATTGTTTATTGAAGCTTAAATTGTAAATATGATGCCTCAAGTACCCTACAAAATCCACAGTGTGTTTTGTATAGGGCAAAATAATGTTGAACATTTTTTTTTAGTAGGCTATAAGGGCCTGCAGTAAATCATATTTATGAGGGCAGAGTGACAGACTTTATATTCATGTACAGAAAAGGATCACAGCTGTCTAAAATTCTATCTCACAGCAACAGAGGCACTCATACTGTAGGTATCAGTGGACGGACATGGCGTTGCCTGTCCAGCTACTGAGTTTGTCCGCAGATAAACTATCAAGCTCTGACCTGACTTTAAGGGCTGGGACACCAAACTGTTTCAAATACCAAGTGCCGCTGCAAGATGCAACAGGCCTCCTCTCCACATAACTATAGTCTCTCAGTGGGAAGGCAGCTTCAGCCCTCTAGGTCTAGCTATCATTCTGCCGAAGAGGATTTATGAAGCGTCAAGAACGTCTCAATATTTACATCTTGAAACACCAGGTGCTAGTCAAGGCTCTCAGTAGAAGTAGCGATCTACAGTGAGATATGCTTTTCCTGCTAGATCATAATGAATGAGGTGGTGAAGGGAACAAGTTTCTTTACTCTTAAAGATGTGATAGATACAGACATTTGAATGCAGGCCTATCTGAGATGCTATTTATTGAGAACTGAGATACAGAATAATCTACATAGATCAAGAAATAAACTTTACTGAATTGATTAAACCAACAGTTTAAAAGTTTTGTTTTCCTAACTAAACTATAACACATCCTCTTTCAAAATGAAACTATCATGTAACAGCTCTTCTCTGCCTCCACCTCTCCTCCTCTGTCTCCATAGCGACCTGTACAGAACTGAACCTGGGCTACTGTAATGACATGGATTACTCTAGGTGGGTCACAGAAGTTAATGTGGGTGAGGTGATCACTGCCACCTAAAAGGGTTGTCACAGCCCAATAAGGCTGCTAGCTTGGTTTGTTGGAAGAAATACCTCTCAGTGCCTATTCACCATGAAGTTCCTTTAAGTCATTTTCTTCTAGACTTATTTTTCTTTGGACTTGAATTGAAATACCTCTGTAAGCTACTGCCAACTGATTGCAGGCATCATTTTTAAATTATCATATCATGTCAATAAATCTTGTTCTCAATATTGCTGCTCCAGAACCATATACCCGAACATCCTTGGCCACCGGAGCCGCTTGGAGGCGGAGTCAGGGGCAGAGTACCTCCTCCTGAGCGTCATCCATGGCCTGCTCAACGGGGAGTGCACCCCTGATATACGCCTAGTGGGCTGCTCCGTGCTCGCCCCGCGCTGCCAGGACAACAAGACGATCAAGCCGTGCCGCAGGACATGCGAGGCGCTGAGGAAGGACTGCGGCCACGCCTTCGAGGCCATCGGAATGGCCTGGCCCTACTTCCTGGATTGCGACCGCTTCTTTGCCAGCGAGCGCGAGGGCTGCTACGACCCGCTGGCAGGGCTGAGAGGTAAAGGTCGGGCTGGTGTGGTTTACTGTTTGGATCAATGCGTACCTGGTGCTGTGTGAAAGAAGTCTACTGTCAAAGTAAAGGTGATTTTGTGTCATATTCTGCTGTGGTTTGAAGGGAGGTATTCTGTCAAACTCATCATCTTTCTCACTTTTTATCTCTCTACATTTCCATTTTCATTTCTTCTTCCCTCCCTTACCCCTATTTATTCTCTCTCTACCTCTCCCCACGTTTCCCTTATTTTCTTCCGTCCTCCTCCTCTCCTTCCTTTCTATCCCGGTATCCCTCCTCCAGTCAGACAGGAGACAGCATTGTCCAGTCTCTCTCCAGATGAACCAAGCACCATCATCCAGTTCACCTACACCTCCAATACCCAGATGTACAGCCTGCTGAAGAGAACGGCAGCCAAGTGCTCCAGCATCTCCCATGTCTACAGCATTGGACGCAGCACCGAAGGCAGAGATCTGCTGGTTATGGAGTTCACCAACAACCCCGGACAGCATGAGCTCCGTGAGTAGGGAAGTGTAGTGTGAATAAATTGTGTGGTAAGGATAGTATTGTGGTGTGCGTAGCCATATGATTACATTTTGAACGTTTATTGATATTTTAATAGTCTCTGTTCCATTCCCTCTACTTCCATTGTACAACATCTCCTATCTACTATTTTTCCCCTTAATTGTCTGTATTTCTCCATCCTGTTCTCCTTCCTCGTCCCTCCCGTTTCCTACTATCATCTCTTCCTTTTCCATTCTCTGCCCTTAATTGTCTTTCCCCTTCAAACTCCATATCACCCCCTTGGGACATGCATACTTCTGCCTCATCTCTGATTTCTTCTTTCTGTTTTGATCCTTGTCTCTCCCCCAGTTATTTGCTTTCATCATACCCTTAATTCTACCTCTCCCTCGCAATCCTCTCCACCTTAAAAGTGCTGCGTGTAACATTTTAACATTAACGAATCATTACCACTACCACTACCACATTAATTTTGAGATGTTGGTATAAATACAGTAAAGAAACAAGACCATCACCTAGAAGATTGGCAGCCTGTACCAGCTTCTGCACTGCATTTGACATTGTGTGCCACTGGGTTGGATTAGAAGGTGAATGGTAAAAGCTACGGTATTGCTTTATGGTACAAAGGGGATACTGCTTTATGATGCAAAGGGACGTTGCTTTATGGCACAAAACAGGTAGAGGGCTGCTGTTCTTCAAGCACAAACAGAGCTAAAGCTTTCAGAGTTTCTTGCAATGGTAAATGGTGGAATGAGTGAAAGGTCTATGTAAATATCAACAACATGTTTATCCTCTTCAGCAAAGCAAAAGACAAAACAAATGCACTGGGAGTGATGGCAGGGGGTGGGAACAAGTAGGAACATCCTCTTTGTGACTGGAAGCAACAGTGAGAACACTACCACTAACAATACCACTGGCGTGGGATAAAGGTTACCAATCGTTTCGACCATGGTCTCATTTGTTTACAGTAATTATGCCAACGTATCACAATTATATATATATTGATATGTAAAAATGCTACTCATAGAATCTTTAACCACGCTCCCCTCTCTCCCCAACCGCCAGTGAAGCCAGAGATCAAGCTGGTTGGCAACATGCACGGCAACGAGGTGCTGGGCCGCCAGCTGCTCCTCTACCTGGCCCAGTACCTGTGCTCAGAATACATGCTGGGGAACCATCGAGTTCAGACCCTCATCAACACCACCCGCATCCACATCCTGGCCTCCATGAACCCGGATGGCTATGAGCTAGCCGCTTCAGAGGTAGAGGATAGCAATGACCCGGAGCTCAGCAACCAGGAAGTAAATATTGTTAACAGTAAAAAAGACAAACCGCCATTATCCGTTCCCGATTGGCTGTCCGGCTGTCTATCCCACTTGAAGTATGGAGGTGGAGGAAAGCGGGACCTTGCTGAGGGGGTCCCGGTTTGAGCTTGAGGCGGCCAATAGGGTTTTTACAACATTGTTTTTAGGTTGTGCGATGGTACACCATGGAGCAACCTTATGACAATGTTGTAGCAATGAGTTTTGTGAATATGGAGGTTCTCCATTTGAAACTGCCTATCTAGAATAAGATCACTCAAATTTTATTATGATATACTGAAGGATGAAGATCTGATTTAGAACATATGATTCAGGGACAGCCTCTGCTCTGCTCTGTGTTGGTGCTTAATGTTCTTAGTAACTGATACGGGACTGTTTGTAATGATACTCTTGATCATGGTGTAATTATGTCATTGGTTTGCATAATTTTGGTGTTAAAATGGTAATGTACTTCAGTAGTCAAGCATTACTAAAACAGACATTCATGAAAGCTGCTTGAAATTGAACCATGTTGTGCCAACCAAATTCACCCATGGTGAGATTTTATGTCTTGATCCTGGTTCAGTTACTAAGGGCAGGAGGTAAACAATCAGAGCTCTCTTTTGAACCTGCCACCTCCTAACTGTTATCTATCTACATTCTCTTACTGGTCCAGGACAGGTACTCCCACTACCAGGCAGGGATATCAGTCAGTGAGTGGTCTCAAAAGTTTGTAGAAATAAAAGGTGAAAAGGTTCTACTAATTACAGTCTACGAGAGTCGTCGAAAACATCTTTGGACATCTTAAAAGGACTTACATCCAAAAGAAGCTGTTAAAAATGGAAGGAAGTTTACATGCCATAGCTGGCAGTGGGAAAACTGTTGCCACTCTATTTTTGACTAACCAGGGAATTCCACACTAATCATCACTTTAGTAGTGTAGCCATTGTAGAAATCCCCCCCGCTCTGTGTTTATCCTGCTTTAGTACTGCAGGATTTTCCAAACAATTGGGAACAGCTCTCCAGCCACAATGTGACAAGCCTGAGAAAGTGGGATTTCTGCAACGGCATTTGTAGCTAACCCAAATACTAGTTGAGCCTTTTAACACTGGTACACCCCTCTATCGAAATGTTGCATACATTCACTAATGCCTCAGATCTTACCACTTTGTCTCTGCAAAGCTCTGCATACAGATAAGTTGGGGACTGATCATGTGTATGCACAAATGTCTATAGGAGTCACTAACACAGGACTATTACAGTAGGTCACAGGACACTTAGGCCCCATTAGGTCACACTATAAGGTTCACTCTGAAGATCACTATTGTTCAGGTGTGCACTGTGCAATGTAAAATGTATTAAATGTATTAAGTAGCCTAATTTCTTAATTCTAAGCACATTACACACAAAAACTCTCCTGATAGGCATTATATATGCATGGGCTTCAGTCTGACTGGCTTTCTGAATACACTGTTCTGTGGGATTTAGAAAACAAGGTCGAGGCATTAATGAAACTCCACGTTATTACGTCTATTAGCAGCATGAAAATTCAGTATGTAAGTCAAATTACAGGATATTTACAATTTGAATTTATTACTCTACATTGCATTTCTTTTAATTATTGAAAAACTATACTTGTTAGAGAAGAAAATGTAACCTCAAATTTTTGCCATATTTTCATTATTGGAAAACAAACAAAAATTCCTTCTTAATATAACTTAATTGGTTTGATTGAGTGGATAACTATCATTAAGTTAGTGATGTTGTGCTCACTTCTAACCTTAATAGCTGATGATTTCCTGTCCTCAGTCCTCATTTCCTTCTTTTCATGACGGATATATGGTCTTGTCTACATATTAATGATAGAATTAACAGAGAGGCTAACATATTCTTCCTTTTTTATTACTGCCTAATACTCATACAAATTTCTCAGTAGTTGCTTCACATAATCACTGCTTCCCACTAATATCTACCACCACCAACAACGTCATCATCACCATCATCATCATCATCAACATCAAACCAATCAGTTTTACAATTCCGCCACAATTCCTCACTTGTAACACTTCTAGCTGTTTGAACCCAAATGTTTCAGGGTCACCTGTTGAACGGTTGGACCAATGGCCGGACCAATGCCCAGAACCTAGACCTGAACCGTAATTTCCCAGACCTCACCTCAGTCCTCTACCGCAACCGCCGTAGCAGGCACTACCGCACCGACCACGTTCCAATCCCCGACTCCTATTGGTTTGGAAAGGTAAGGGGACATTTCTGCTATTATATGGGAGTTTATGGACTTTTCATAATTGTCAGCAACACAGACGATTTATGGAGAATATTTTGCATTAGATTTTTATTATTCTGGATTCCAGGACAATCCAATAAAAACTATGAATTGGTTCTTAACAAAAACTAAGGAACTTCTTATCAGGAGCAATAGTAGCCAGCCTAAGTAGCCAACAAAGTCAAGCACCTTTTCTGGATCACAAGCTGAGTTTCCCACCAAATACAGAATGCGTCTTTAAAAAGGTTATGCAGCATTTGCATCTTGGGAGGAGGCAAAATAGTTTTGCTGTAAACAAAGATATTTTCTATTCTATTCTATTCTTTGCTTTTGAGTAATCATAGTTAACTGCACGCCTCTCCTTTGGGCTGTAGGTGGCACCAGAGACCTATGCAGTGATGAAGTGGATCAGGTCGCTGCCCTTCGTTCAGTCTGCCAGCCTCCACGGCGGGGAGCTGGTGGTCTCCTACCCCTTTGACTTCTCTCGTCACCCCCATGAGGAGAGGATGTTCTCACCCACACCAGACGAACAGGTAGGGAGGGAGGATGAGGAGGAAGCATGGATACGTTTATGTATGGATAGATTGAAGATGGATAGTGGGACATGTAAAAAAAAATATCAGATGGGCAGAGAAACAGACAAACGGGTAGATATAGCACATTGATCCCTTCCTCACCATCCAACTATCCTGTTAATCTCCCCATGTTTAGGCCTTCAAGCAGCTGGCTCGTACCTACGCAGACGCCCATGCCACCATGTCAAACAACGACACAGAGAGGTGTGGAGCCTCCTTTTACAGAACTGGGGGCATCATCAATGGGGCGCTGTGGTACAGCTTCGCAGGCGGTGAGATACTAACGCAACACTTTTCAAACTACAGAGGAAACCGCTAATCCATTGAGGGAATTTACAGCCATAAACAGAGATGTTTAGCATAGTTATGTGGATTACAGATTATTTGATTTAATGTGTTCTGTGTGCATGCGGCCCCATAGCTGTCAGCAACCTAACTAGCTCAATAGAATGTGTTGTCTCTCTGATGTATGTATGTATGTATGTATGTATGTATGTATGTATATGTTTCTATGTATACATTCCCTGTTTCTCTCCTGCAGGTATGTCAGACTTCAACTACTTGCACACTAATTGTCTGGAGATAACTGTGGAGCTCGGCTGTGACAAATTCCCCTCTGAGGCTGAGCTTTACCCAGAATGGAAGAGGAATAAAGAAGCCCTGCTCAGTTTTATGGAGTCTGTGAGTGTTTGTTATGCAGGCTAAGTAACTGGAAAGAGGACCAGTTTGTGTCAAACTGTAGATATTTTGACAGTGCATAATGTGTTTCGATTGCTATCAGAACTTGGAGTAACTGACAATCAAAGAAAACTTTTCAAGTCAAGGTTATTAATAGAGCAGTTTTATCAAGCAGGTTTGCCACAAAGTGCTTCAGAGAAAACAAAGGACACACAAAAGATAAAAATATATATATATATATATTTATCAGACAGACAGGGAAATAATTTGACTTACCATTGTGCTCCTTCTCCCTGTACAGGTCCACCGAGGGATAAAGGGAGTAGTTAAGGATATGGATGGCTATGGGATCAAAGGTGCCACCATCTCTGTCAGGGGCATTAGGAAAGACGTCACCACAGGTAAATATGATCGTTTCATGGATAGGTTGGGTTTTTTTCCCAGTAGGGATAACTATTAGGAATGTTCTATGTCTAGCACTAGACTTAATGTCTCCATGTCTGTGATACAGTATGTCCATATTGCTTTTTCCGGCATTTCGTTTTCATCGTACAGCTTTGAGACATATAGCTGGCAAAATTAAACTTGGATATGGACATTTTGTTGATATATTTCACGCTTTGTCCCATGTTGTTTCACCCCTTTTATCACACTCTTCCCTTTCACTATCTCCCTATTTTCATTTGTTTTATCCCCTCTCTGGCATGTTTACATCACCATCTAATTCTCTTTCTACACCTTTCTCTCCTTATCTCATTTCCTCTCTCTGTCCATCCATCCTCTTATCTCTCCCTCCCTCCTTCCCCTCCCTCCCCTCTCTCCAGCGGAAGACGGAGACTACTGGCGGCTGCTGAACCCTGGGACTCACATCCTGACAGCCACAGCCAAGGGCTACTCCAGGGTCAGCAAGAGGATTTATCTGCCTCACAACATGGACAAGGCCGGGCGGGTCGACTTTGTCTTGAAGAAGGTATAGATCCTGTAGCTGTTGATTGCTTTTTATAATCCGGTTCCATGAACGCTATTCATGAATGCACTTGTCTCTTTCACTTCCTAGCCCTGCATCATCATCACCAGCACTGCTGTGATATCATTAATAATAATGATAATATTTATTCCCTCATTCTCTCTACTCTCCTCTTCACCGCCTTCCCCATACTGTATCCAGGTTCCTGTGGAGCCTGATATTGATGACCACCTCTTCCCCACAATAGACACATGGGAACGCTTTGACCCCTACAACCAGTTTGAGCGCTACAGCCAGGCGGAGTTAGGTGAGGGAGGGCTAGAGCGCCAGGAGAAACCCTGGTGGTGGAACTACTTCTCCCAGTCTGGCATCTCACCTCCAACCTGGCTGCTGCGAAGTGTCTAGACACATTGTAGGATGAAAAAGAGTCCGATGTACCAGCGCAGAACGAGACTGGTAAAGGAAGTTCTGACATCCAATCCCACTGAGTCGGCGCTCTCAGAGACATCTATTTAGGAAGAGCTATGACAATGAAATCAGCAGGGCCCAAACACTTTCCAGTGCTTCCTGGAATAATGTGAATAGGCATTTCTTTCGCCAGGTAGCAAATATAATTCCAGACAGTAAGCACAGTTTTGGCCAATATTGCTTTGCAACCAAAGTTTGCGGTTTTAAATAAGAACTGAATCACTGGACTAGTTACAGACCCCTGAATAGTCCACCTTTTTCAGATGAGAAGGTGCAGCTGTTCTAAAATCAAAGCCAAGATGGCATATTGGATTACAGTGGGAACAGGCTGGCAAATTTATAGCAACATTGTATGATGACTCAGAAAATGAGAAGAATGGTCTCTTACATGAGGCTAAATCCCAAGGTTACCTACAGCAAAGTGGACAATCCAAACCAAAGAATACCCTGTTTGTTCTCATCATTCCTATTTTGAATGTGTGATCCTCTTAAGTGATATCATATTCTGTGCCTTTTCAGATGGTCTACACTTCTCAAAATATTGTGATTTAAGATTACAGTTTCAAATTTGAAGGCAGCTGCATTTGAATCTTGTCTTTGTGCACATTTTGTTTTTTGGAGTTGGGTTAAATTCAATACAGAAACACAGCTTTTGCTGTTTTTCTTACCGCATTCCCTGAGAACAAACATGCCACAAGAAAGGCACATAGTGTGGTTTTCAAGTAAGTGCTATCCACATTTTCTTCATTATACTAGGCGTACTTGATAAGGTCAAAACCTTTTGAACCTGTACAATAGCTATATAATTAGCATTTGATATTGAGTACCACTTTTAGGCCTGGTTTAACAGTAGTATCGTGCTAACAGTATAGCAATTTTTTGCTCACAGAAATTAGAGGAGAAGCTCTCTAAACCTTGCTTTCTTTATATTTTTCACTAGCGCAAAAACATCATTAGTAAATATTAAATATTTCTGGTGTGTATTTTTCCATTTCTGGTTTGTTTAAAAATGTTTATTTAGATCTGGATCTGTTTTCTAGAGTTCAAAATAGGTCTTACTGCAGTCTTACCACTTTTGGTGGCTAACTAAAATGTGAGGCTGTTGTACCCTTTCATCGCCAGAGGGTGCCAGAGAATAGACAATGACTCTCATATGGCTCATATGGTCATATGGTCTTCATAAAGACAACAATGAGTAATGAATAATGAGTAATGGATGATTGAGGGCATTTGTAGCCTACTGTTAAAATATCGCAGCATTGATTCATTTATTTATGCATTTAGGCCTATTCATTTATTCATACACACGCACGCACACACACACACACACACCTATTATAGTCTCAGATGATCATCCGTTGGGGTCAAAATGCTGATGATCGTTGGGTTGTGTTCAAAATAATAATAATAATAAAAAATTAGAAGGAAATTTAAAAAATGTACATAATTAAAATTTCTAAATTATTTAACGAAACAATCAAATAGGCTACATTTCACCGAAAAAGCACAAGTCCTTCGCCTAAAAGAGCGTTAAATGATGCACAGGTGGATCGATTCTTGTTTATCCTAGGCAGCGTGAAGTAGCCTTGTGCCAGCACGGAATGACAGGTAAAGCGGCCTGCCTGTGTACCACGCTGTGATTGTGACGTATTTGTCTCCTTTTCCTTATGACGAACAAACTGCAGAACTTTTTAGGTGCAGGCCAGAATTAGGCAACAGGGGAAAATATACAAGTGACTGAAAACTAGCTAGGATAACGGCGCACTGCATCATCCTTTAACGTTAAGTAGCCTAGTCTACAGGAGCTACAGGACCTAATGCTAGGTTGAAGAAAAAGGTAGGCGAACCATGCTGAATTTAGCTTCTGTGTGAAAAACCAAACGCACTGTGCAAGTTTCTGGTAGGCCTACAGCTTCATGGACAGGCGACCATGCGCCGTGGAGGGCTGAGAGTCCAAATGCTACAAGCTAATTTTACTGATAGCACACCTGCAACCAGGAGGAACTAATAAGTGAAATCACCTGGTGTAGTTTTTGGTTGGAATGAAAACCTGAAGACTGTAGTTACCTCCATGGTATGGTCGCCTATGGTATGGTATGGTACCCTTTGGTACTCTTACAAAACTACATTTGAGAGTGGGCAGCCCACCAAACTTTAGTATTTTTTTTATGTTTTTATATATATTTTTTTAACTTTTATTTAGACCAGTGGTTTTCAATACTGGTCCTCGGGCCTAAGGTATTACTGCTGGTTTTCTATCCTACCAGCTAGCTAATTGCAGTTAATTACATTCACCTGTAATCCCAGGTGTAAAATAGTCCCTGATTAGATAGCTAGAATGAAAACAAGCAGGGCTCTAGGTCCCGAGGGGCAGGATTGAAAACCACTGGTTTAGACAGAAAGCAGAAAGGCAGACATGGGAGGGGAGACACAGGCGTTGGATTTATCTCTGGGTACTTCCCAATACTAGAGAATAAAAAGCCAATACTAATCAGTCTTACCAGTGCGTGGCCTGGAGCCGGTAATTTCACAATTAATGACTTTTTGAATTTGGGCAACGCTCCCAGTGAGTCACACACAGAATCAAATGTATATTTTTAAGTGTTTCCTGGCAACAAAGTGTCTCTGTGTGTTTGTGCAACAATGCTGAAGCAAGTCCTTCTTGTCCATCAGAGTTGCCCGAAAAGTTGTCCTGTGTATCACCACTTCTGGATAAGGTTATAAACTTTGCTGCCCTGTTTCTTGCCAATAATTGGGAATAATTTTGGGAAATTAAATAAGTGGCCTATCACCACATTGTTTTCCCAAATCTTCCCAAATCCTGTAATAGGCCTACCTGAGCCAACAAATCATGAGAAAGAATAAATGCATTCACATCAGGCATTAGATTAGGCAGACATTTAGCTCACTTTTCATCCAGAACTATTTACAAAGGCAGACAAGTGAACATTCCTATATCACCATCACGATAAGTAGCTTAATAATGAATAACAGAATAAATCCATGGTTGCACTATTGTCTGTAGCGCTGGTCTATCTAGGTCTATCCAGCATAATCCATCTGCGCCACCCGCATAGTACAGCTTGTCCAATTGTCACAGCTGGAGCAAAGGATGCAGAGCAGCACATCAATAATATCTGCTTGGGACAGGATTGCGTGCAACCTCGTTCTCACCCCCATGTCCATCTGCTATCCGTTTCTAAAGCACACTGACCTGTGGTTGAACTAATGCAAGTAAGTGTATTAAGCCACTGCACGGTTCATATGCATAATCTATCCCATAATTAGCTGCAGTAGATGGAGGCCCTGGAATCTGGATAATCATCTAAAGTTATGTAATGTGAAATGTATGCAGTTAAACAACAAGACTAAAGTAGGTGTAGATGCGACTGGTGAAGTATATAAGCCATGTTTTAAAAATGACAGGCCTAATGCAGGCCTATAGAAAGTGGGGAAGCATCCAAATTTCATTTATCAGATGATTTATAAATTAACCCTTTCATACAGTGCTTGACCCATGGTAATGTCTATGTAAGTGCTGTATTGCTAGATTAAATGTGCATGCGAACACACTCTAAGCCTGGATTGGTAGCAATAGCATGAGAATGATATTACCATATCATGAAAGCCACACTATGAGGGCGTTTACCATTCGAGCCCCAAGGCTTTGGAATGCCATTTTCAGGTGGAACGCCAAAATTCGTGTGGCAAAATCAGTGTCATCTTTTAAAAAAATACTTCATAAACCACACATACAGGCATTTGTAGAGTTTGTTACTTATTTGATTCTTGTTGAATTTGCCTGTTTATGTCTGCCATTTTAATTTCTTATCTTATTGGCATTTATTTAGTATTTTTTTAACTGTAAACCATTGTGTGATACATTTGGTTGCATTCCTAATTCCTGAAATTCCAGAATACTGGATTGCGTCGAGGTACCAGTGGGTGACGCAAGTACATCCTTCCGATCAACTAGAGTTACATCAGTTCAATTTCACTGCTTGGAGCTAGAACTATTCCACACCCTCTCAGTTCATGTTTTCACTTTGAATGGAATGGCTTGACCGCATCTGCGCACTTTAACATGGGTCAACATTAAAACCCTGTTTCAGAATTTCAGCAATCAATGGAAGAATGTCAGTCTGAAAGATGTTGCAATAGCTTAAACTTTGAACTGAAAGTAACCGCGATCTGTCAGTGAGTTTTTATGAAAAGGCTGTTTGTCATACTTAAAATACAGTGGTCACTCCACAGATAAGGAAGAACAGATCCTCCTCCTTCCTGTAAGCAACAGATATCACAAGAACTTCCCTTGCTTGAGGGCTTGATCTCGATCCTAGATAGATCTCTTGTTACCACCGTCATTCACCCCTGCAGAAGTTATGAATGGAAAGGTTTCTCTAGTGTCTCCCCAAAACATGGCATGATGCTGAAGAAGCACGGATGTATTTTCTCATTAAACATATTGTAATACAGCAAGAAGGCTGTTTGTAAGGCTTTCAAGTAGAGTCTCATAAATGACCCCTACTGCTAATGTTACAGTGAGAGCAAAAACAACAGTTTAGTTACATTCTTAGGTTTTCTTTTTGAAAGGCCGTTTTTGAATCATGCTATAATTATCTTCTTTCCAAGGCAACGTGTTCCCAGATGCCTCCTCCTTATGTTCCTGGAGTGAGTTTCCATCTGGCAGTCTTCCACCCTGTTCTCTCCCTCTCTCTCTCTCTGGCCTCCCCAATGTACCATGTAGTCACTTTCAATCTGACTGCATCAGTTTCTCTAACATAACACTTTTTAACACTCTGCATATATAATGCAAATGCCAAACCACTTTGCTCTGAACTTACTGTACTCTTTCTTTCTCCCCTTCCCCTCTTTCTCTCTCTGTCTCTATCTCCCTCTCTCTCGCTCTCTGTCTGTCCGTCTCTCATTCCTGTAGCTATCTAGCTGCTATGCCCCAGGAGTAGAGGCCTGCTCAATGTGGCAGAGATGATTTGTTTGCTTTGCAATTATTTTCCGTCAGTGGAGACAAATGGATTCATACGGCATAGAAAAACCCACACAGACAGGGCCAGAGCGATGAATGCAGCGGAACAGACTAATATGTACTGCCCAAAGATGAAGATAGAGATGGGGAATATAGAGCGCCCTGGGTATCTCTCCCTGAACGGAAAGCTTTATAAAGACGGAACCATATGGCTGCCCTGCATTTTGAAATCTGTGGCTGTTAATTGCTGCTTTAGAGACCAGGTTCATGTTTTGAGCCTAATGACAGCCTGTATTTACTGTATGTCATGGTCCCTACATACCATGGACTGTAGTGTGTTATTATGTTGTTGATGTACTGCATCTTTTTCTTACTCATCCAACAATGCAAATGTCAACATTGCTACTGCCAGTCCAGAAAGGTGTGAATTGTCCCTCCACTTTTACTCATTTGCTTGAATGTGTAACACTCCCAATTTCTATTACATTATGTGATACAAATTGGGGTGGTGGCATCACATCTTGTCTTGAAGAACTCAAGCATATTTTTCTTTTTAAACATAAAATGGTTCTTGTGCTTGTAATGATAGGCTAAATGATTTGGGGAATGTCAATTTCAGTTTCTGAATCATAGTTTTGAGTTGCTTTATTTTCAAAATCGACTTACTAATAGACTATCACTCAGTGTTAAAATTAATTCATGACAATGAATGTGAGAAAAAGAGACCTATAGACTGAAGTTGGAGAAAAAGAGAAATGGAGGGAGGACAGAGGGGGCTCCCCCATTTGCTTCCAAAGTGTGACTGACACAGCTACGCTGCAGCGGCAGCTGTCTCTTCAACTTTCAAACAATCTAGAAGAGATTAATCTCTCTCTCTCTCTCTCTCTCTCTCTCTCTCTCTCTCTCTCTCTCTCTCTCTCTCTCTCTCTTGCCTTCTCTCTTTCTCTACTCCTACTGCCCCTTTCTCCCCTCTTTCAGTGTCTCTGCTGTATATCCCTTGTCCTACCCCCCCCTCCCGCCCCCTCCTCCCCCCCTCTGTCTCCCCTCCCTTCCCCTTCCCTCCCCTCATACGAAGGGCAGGTTCAGGGGTCACCAATTACTCAGGGAGGGCTGAGAAAGTTGTATGGGCTCTGCCCTCGGGGCTGCCATGTTGCATTATCGTCATGGAGATTGCAGGTACACAGCAGCCACTGGCTGCCGGCGCAACCACAACCTCAGCCCTAGCACTAGGCCGTATAGACTCAGCTCGGCTCGAACTCTCCTCATGCCTGAGTGGCTGGCTGGCTCCTAGTCAGCCCCCCTCTCTTACTGACCTGCTGGGCAGAACTAATATGTATGTCTAGCCCAGACTTCCCGGGAACTCCTCTACCTGAGCCTACACATCCCAGTTGTGTTGATTGTTTAACTATTTCTCTGCTGATAGATTTGTGTTACTGTGGCTTGCATGCTTTTCTGCAATACACTGGAGAGATTGTTTTGACATGAAGAAGTTGGACAGATTTCATTTAAGGTGCCCAAATAGATTAAACAAATAATCTGGACTTTTTTCAGCCATTAAAAATGTAGGTATATGTTCTTGAAAAGTTTGACTTGAAGATGGACAATAACCTTTTTGGAAATGTCTAAAGATGGCTTAAGAGTTCATCAAGTAAATGTTTGTTCACTTGGATATACGTCACACACAACATCTTGGACGTCATTGATCAGATTTTTCATGAAACTTAATGCGTCTCATGGCTCCATTCTGGTATTTTTTAAATTCCAATGATTGGCTGAAGGGGGGTGCTACAATGTTTGTTTACTTGTTGGATTTTGCTGAAATTTGGAGGAATAATGTACCTCACCACTGCGTTCTCACATTTTTAAAATTACACTGATCAGCCCAAGGGGCGGACACTGCATCATTTGTTTGTTCATCATCACGCACAATATCTCCGACACTACTGATCCGATGTTGACAAAACTTGGGGAAATGATGCATCTCACTGCTGCATTCCCGCATTCAAAAGTACACTGATTGGCCCAAGGGGGAACTATAATTACAGCTCAAAACAAGGTGATGTATTTGTTACTGATTGGCCCAGTTGTGGACTTCATCATTTGTGGGGGACCACATGTTTGCTGTTGCCTTGTTTGTATAGGCAGTGCAGGCGCCCTGCTTCACCAGAGGCTTGGGCAGGAAGCTTTGTAAAGTGCGATGGCTGTTGGCACAAAAGAGCGCCTAAAGCACTTTATGTTGCACCTTGGAGAGATGAGGCGGAGGCTGAAGATGCTCCGTAGCTGCATCAGCTCACCTTAGAGGGAGAGGGAGGTGTTTTCTAGGATGGAGTTCAGTTTAGTCCTCATCCTCCCCTCTGCTACTGCCTCCAGGCTGTCCAGGCTCAGCCCTACAACAGCCTTTTTTCACCAGTTTGTTTATCCTACCTGCCTCCCCCCACTTCGGTGCAGGCCTCCCCAGCACACCATTTGAATCGTAGGAGGTCTGTTGAATCAAACATTACAGCAAGTGAAGACCTGACTCATTTATCTATTTCAAACACCATCTGAACCGGCAGGCAGAGAGGCCCAGCCCAGCACTGTTTAGGCCAGGGCCAACAGAAGCTGTGCAGCCAGTTGGAGTTGAAATGGCTCCTGAATAGAGAATCCCAGAGTCTGATTCAGTGTGCTCAGCCAAACCCTGGGTAATTGCAAAAACAGCACTTGGTCCACTAATAATGGGTGCGTGTCATCTCCAATCCCCAGCCCGCCTGTCTGTCCACGCCACAGAGGCGGCAATTACAGACCCGGGCCTGCCACTGGACATGTGCACACAGTGAGGGGAGAGGAACAGCAGTGTGTGTGTGTGTAGGGGGTGCATGAGCAAGTGCAAGAGGTGTGTGTGTGTGTGTGTGTGTGTGTGTGTGTGTGTGTGTGTGTGCGGGGACACTGAAAAGGGCAAATGCAGACTTGGGTCTCGGCTCATGACTTAAACAGACATTCCTATTTTCCTGGGCAGTCAAAACAGTATTGTAAATATGAACATAAACTCTATCCCAAACTTTGAAACCAGATAAGACTTTAATCTTCAATGCCATCAATGTGTACAGCCTGCAGCTGCTCCATTGACAATGAACAGCTACACAGTAGTGGGACTTTGTATCATCCATTAAATATACCCATATCCCATGAAAAAGATCCTTGTCACTGTCATTTCCCCCTGTTTTTCCAGTTCATTCTCTAGGGAGCTGTGCACTGAGGTAAAAATGAGGTAGCAAGACAAACTCTCATTTCTAGCTATGACAGACAGTGGTGAATGTTTTACCACTACAAACTGAAATATCCTTTGGCTTAGAAATAATGTATTAATGCTTGAATTTAGTGGCATTCTCCTTAAAGTTGTAACCTCTCTTTTTTTTTTCATTTTAATTGAGCATTATTATTACTGTCCAAGTAAGTGCAATGACCAAGAGCTTCTGTGAGCAGCACACAGCTGGACATCTCTCTCAGAGTCACTTCCTTTACAAAACATACTCATGGTTACCCATCCATGCCTCCTACAATGGCCATCACGAGGATTTACTAAACGTCTGCTGATCTTTCCTGTTACGCTGCTATTGTTTTATTTGATTTGCTCTGCAGAGGCATGACGAACTGGTGTCACGGCAGACAATAGAAGGTAGTCAAGGCCTGACCCCAAAACTAATTTGCCATCTTAAGCTCTTTTAACAAGTGGCAATTTCGATAGCGCAGAGTTTGTTTACCCTTCGTTCTGCTTTCCCTTTATTTGTTGTGATTTTTTTGCAGAGAGCTGTATGAGGGAAAGGGAGCATATAAAAATAGTTCTAGGAATTTCCCTTTGTCTGCTTCCCTCTCTCCATCTCCATCTCTGTCTCTCTCTCTCTCTCTTGCTGTCTCCTGTTGGGGAGCTTAAGTTTGAGCCTTAACTTACAGTTTCCAGTCATATGAAAGAATTAAATTTATGAAAGATTGCAGAACAATTCAGATGCACTACTGTCACCGTACCTTGTTTTGCGTAATGAGTTCTTAAATGGATAACTCTTGTATTCCTTGCAAATAGCTCATTCTGTGTTTCTCACCGACTTCCAACCCAATTGCTTATGATTTCTTAAAAGAGAATCTCTGTGTTTGATTTTCTTCGGGCCCAGCAGTTGTTGAGTGTTGATGCTGTTGTTGCCATAGAATTTTGCAACAACGACCAGTCTCTGGTTGCTGCAGGGGTCAGAGGTCAGGGCAGACTAGCCCTAAGCAACGACGGTGTGTGTGAAATTGGACACAGCTCTGCACCATTTGTGTGTGATTACGTCAATTTCCTAGGGCAACTCCTGTCGCCACCTTCTCACAGAGAGATAGCATGCACAGCTCTGGATTCTATGATATGAAGGAGGGCTGACATATTGGTTTCATACTTACGGAGTTGAAAATTGACGTTACATGGGTGTTGCTAACAGTGAATGTTATTGTTTTGGAAGTAATGTGAATAAAAACTGACTTTAAGAAGATTGTAGGCTTATAGAACATAGGCGACTCTGGCCTTTAACTGCCCATGGAGTGGTGGGCACACACACACACACACACACAAACACGCACACTGAGCTTTCCAAAACTGTACAGACCCTAGCTGTTTCTATAACAGTGAAAATACCCCAAAGCTGTCTGACCAATGAAACAAATATATGGAGTTATGGAGAGCTGTATTTTTAGAATTGGTAGTCATGATTCAGGGGAGAAGTGAGTGAAGTTAATGAAGGGAAGAAAAGAGTTTGAAAGGGTAATGTGATTATTATTTGCTTCAGTGGACAGTGAATCTACATCTAATTTCAGTTTCAGAGATTGGAAAAAGGCATATTGTAGTAAAATTATTTGGGGAATATTTACTCGCTTTGCTAATGAGATTAGTTTAGTTTAGAATCATACTTGTAGATGTCTCTGGGAAATTTCCTTTTGGATGATAAGTCAGTTAATTTTACGTCAGGTATATTGTTGTCTGACAAATAGTAAATCAGTCTGATAAGAAGTAAAATGCTGATCTTTAAATATCATATCCAATGTTAATATCAGGGTTTAAATGATTATTTTTGAACTTTGTCAACTTATAAAAACTTTTAGTTCCTCAAGCATAATAGCCCTGACCTATATATACATAACTCAGAATAATTGTATCTTTTGCAGTTGTCTTCATACAGAGTGCTCGGAAATGGCCTATGTACCATTCAGCTAAAATTGTTTTTATTCATTTTTTATTTCTCCCATCTTTTCCTGAGCCTACAATCCTTTTAGTCTTTGTGGAAAGTAGTGAAGTAAAATGCAATTCAATTAGGTGGCTGTTACCCCCAGGCCTCTGATGTTCCTTCCTTCCTACCGCTACTGCAGCTTGAGTCCGTCTCCTCCTCTGTTCCTTATGCAATGTTGAGAAGTAGACCATGCAATATTGTTATTATTACACACGGCTACCGGACATTAGGCCCAAGTGGGCTCAGTGGGGAAGAAGAAAAGGGAAAATGTAAAAAATAGAAAAAACAGTTGAATTTGAGACCCAAGAGAACTAAGTTATGTGCATGCACGTTGGAGGCACAAGAGTACTTAACATGTAACTTAATATGCACAATAATGCAGCAGAATATCTTTATTTGAATCATAGACTTCTGAGCCGACCGGTTTACTAAATTGGCATAATGAGCAAAAATGTTGCAATTTGAACCAATAATTTGGCTAAATTGTCTGAATTTCCTCCTAGAAACATACAATGAATAACATTAAAACTGCAACTTATACTGCGCAGAGCATTTCACAACCTATGTGCATGCATGTTTCATATTCCAAACAAACTTTAGTCGGGAATATCAGTACATTTCAGCATTCAAAACCATATTCCAAACTCCTGAACAACATCTAGTGCTGAGGGGTTTGGATAAATGAGCGTCAACAATGTGTCTTTCCATTTTCACTGATAATTTGTGAAATTATTGGAAGGATTCATGTAGGCATATGTAGGAAGCAGACTTTCAGACAATTCACTGGAATCCAAAAGGTTATAAAAATGTATAAGCTGCAACTTAAATGTCCATTCATTTGAACTTAAATTTCGTCTTCTTCCTACATGACTCATTTCGACAACACTGACCACAAGAATACGCAGGCAGATTAATTTTCTCTACCCCCTTAATGCTTTTCAGCATTGCAGAGGGCTGCAACCTATCCAAGCATACATTGGCCGAAGGAATCGAACCCAGGTCCCTCTTGCTGTGAGGTGATGGTGCTAATCACTGAGCCCCTGTACCACCAAACAACCAGGCAGATGCCATTATATATTCACATATTACCTGGGCTGATGTGTAATGTTCATGGTTTAAGTACGAAAGGTTGCTAGTGATCCGTAATACCTAGGAATATGTGCTTCTTCATTGACCCTGATGGCTATGTAGCTTCTGGCCCTTGGAGAAAGACTGTGACATCAACATCGACCAGACAATTGGGTGTTTTTTTTTTATTTTGATAACATAGTGGGTCTATGCGTAAGTTATCTGTGCTAGAGAACTACAGTTTTCAGCAAAGCTCAAATCTAGCAAAAGTTAGTCTACTTTCTGTAATTTTTGTTAGTCTATTGTTTAGTCCCATTTGAAGGTGGTTCTGTTTTGCTTGTAATGTGAAAACTGTATAATGTTGAAAGTTTACTATGAAAGTACATCAAGAGGCTGTTACTGTGGCTGAGGGCACTTAATATACAGGTATGTTTGTATATTATTGTATATATATAATATATAATGTATATTATTTATGAGCCATGTGCCACTGTGGATTAAAAAACGGATTCCAAATCCAAGCGAACCAAATTGGGTCATAGGTGAAGTCGAGGGTAAGAGGTTAAGCCATAACCACTACTTAAATGGAACTGGGGGTTTCTCTGTGTCCCACAAGCTACTTTTTCCGTTACACAAGTTGTTCAGTAATCCCTCCTTTCTTTGGGTAACATCTGATGTGATCTCACATTGCAGTATTTTATAGCAGGTATTCTAAAAGAGGCAACATTTGAAAGCCCCCCCCCGCCCCCCCACCCTTTCTTCACTCTGTATTTTGTTGAATGACGTATAGACCGGCGTAATACTTTGGCAAAGCCACGATAACTCACTAAACAGACATTAAGATCAGTGGCCATGCTCTCTGTAAAGCCAATCTTTCTTGGTCATATTTCTGCAGGGAATGAAAAAACCAGAAGAACACTTAAAAAGTCAGCAAGGAAGAGAGGGAGAGAGAATGAGGAAAAGCCCTGAAGGCAAATGGCAGGGAACATCAGTGCCGTTAGACGGAGCTACTTTAGCTGTCATGCAAGAGTATGTGAACGCACCACTGAACGCACACAGTCAGCATCACTGAACACACACAGACAGCCTTGGCGATGATGATGATGCCCAGGCTCAAGCTACTTCTCTAAGCGTGTTGAAATTAGCCAAATTAGACTTAAAAAGCAGACAATTGATTGGACAACAATAAATAAAACATGCAGTTTAAGTAGAACTGGAGGCTTATCTGAAGCTCAAAATATAAGACGGGTCGTACCGATGATGCTAAAAAATGGCTCCTCATCTATGTATTCTGGCTTTTATTTAAATCATCAGCTTTGTATCTTGTTTCTTTTTTTTCAGTTTATACACAATAACCAGCTAGGTAGCAAAAGATCAACAGGAGAAAATGTAGGCTATATGTCAAATTTTCAATTTCCGTCTGTATGTCAAAGCCATCTTCATATCGCTAGATTGGGTCCTTGAGTGCTTCCCACTCAACACCCTGACATTTTTTTGTTTGTCATCATACAGGCCAGAACAAGGAGCATTACTTTTATGGCTATTTTCTTTCTAATGTTATTGTTGCAATGAGGAGAATAGCTATGAATTTATGATTCTCTCCAATATCACGTGACTGCTGGAAATGCAATTGACCTCAAAGCCATGCAATCTGCTGTGTAGTTAGAAGTCAACTGACGAGTCAAACCAAGTGGCGGAAACTCTCCAGAGATATTTGGTTTGTCAGAGCTGATTAGGCCCAGAGAGGCGTAAGCAGACACTCTGGGATAACACGTGGTGGCGTTGAGTTGAGCCATTCCCCTCAGCCTGTTTACTGGGAGATGTGTTAGGACAGGGGGAGAGTGAAGCGGAGAACTCATCTGGATGGAGATGATGATGGTCGATGTTCTCTCTCAAACGGATCTCTCTTTCTCTTCGTCTCTCTCTCAGCCTATTTACTGAAGCTTTCATTTCCATTTGATTTCTCAGCCAAATCTTGTTATCTGGCAATTGTGTTTGCTTGTTTGTGCACGCATGCATGCTTCTTTTAGTCTAAGTGTGTGTACACAAACGCTTTGGTTTAATGGCTGTATTTATGTTATGCATACATGTTTTCATACGCCGTGTGTGTGTGTGTGTGTGTGTGTGTGTGTGTGTGTGTGTGTGCGTTGCAGAGGAACACTATGGAGCTTATTGTCACAGCTCATCACACTGCAAGTTCACACAACACGATGTGACAGTGCACGGTGCAGCTCAGCAAGTGGTGCTGGGATTTTAATTGATGTTAAAACCACCAAATAGTCTGAGCGCTGATGGTTATCTTTGTGTATTGAGAGAGAGCTAGTGAGAGAGAGTAATGTAGAGAGGAAGATGGGTTTGATCTGTTTTGGAAATGGTTTACTATCGGTAATACAGGATTTATTTGCTGAATAGTATAACATTGAAAAACATAATATTTCCTATGCAAAAATAGACCAATCTCAAGTAAGGCAACTCAAACAAGATAGAACATTTGCAAATTTTAAATTTACAAATATCAGCACATTTGATGAAAATGCCATGCTGACTCCTGAAATGTCACAATATGTTCAAAGTACTTAACACTTACAGAGGAAAGAAGTGGTACCCTTTCTCAGAAGCTGTATAGAGCACAGTGTTTGTATTTTCTGGAAGAAAGCGTTACCTCTCGGGCTAGCATGGCATTGTCTTCAAGTTTGGAGATTTTCGTGCCTTTTCAAGATGTTTAGGTACATCTGTACACATCAGTGTAGATACACTGGAAACCAGTGGCAGTCATTATCATAGTCAGCTCAGAATTAAATTGTTACCTTAATCTTAATGGAAAAACATGCCAAACAATTATCTGAGGTATCAACACCTGTCAAGCCAAGAATACCAAAAATCTGCCAACTGTGATGACATATAATACTATAAGAAAAACTATATGTGCAACATGTTGACAGGAAACTAAAGTGCTACAGTCACCACAGAGGTAGCAAGACATTGCTATCATTCAAATGAAAACTAAATAAGTGATGAAAACTAAAGAAAATCTTGGAAAATCGGTGGGCCTATCACAAAACCATTTAATTTGGAATGGAATAATTGCAAAAACAAAAATGGAATATTTTTCTGGCTGCTGCAGTTATTTAACATTAATAATAGACTGGTCAGTTTGGAACTGTGAAATCATACTGAGGGATTTATGTAGGCTATAGATTTGTATATCTGCTAAAAAGCTCTTGTAATTTTTTCCCTGAAGCTATCGGCAATATGAAACTTCTGCCCCCTCATGCTACACTTCACCCTTTCCAGTCTTGTTGCCCCCCTCTACCTCCTAACTAGTTAAACCCAAATCCTCTGCATATGACCCTCCTTAATCTTGCATTAGGCCAAAGTGATCCTCTGTTAGCTCAGTGCATTGAGCTTATTACATGATGATGAATCTCTCACACCGAGTTAAGTCATTTGGATAGGGAATACAAAGCTACGTTGGGGGAAATTAGCGTAGCTTTAGCTTAGCCTAGCTTAGCCTGGCTGCGCTATTGAAAAATGCACCTTTCGGCTAACAACAAAGCTAATATTAGCTTAGCATTAGCGTTAGCAAACAGGGGGTTTAATCAGGCTAGAGGGCTGTCAGAACGTATAACCACATGCTTCCAAGGGTCCCTTTGGAGTTATAATCCTGGGTCTCGGCAGGCAATGACCTCATGGGCTGGACTGGTGCCTGTGGGAGGGGTGGGGAAGCAGTGTGCGCCTGGCAGCCCACTCACTGAGATTGTTTTTTTTAATTTTTTTATACTTATTGTTTTATTGAGACATAAGACACGGAGAGATGTAGGCTACTGACGCTTCGGTCAGGCAAGTTCAACTTTGTTTGCAAGTATGGAGTGGAATAGAAGTCCAACAGTTTTGTCTGGGCATTTTATTATGTGCTGCAGCTTGCAGAGTTACAGTAAGAATGTACAGGAAGAGAGAGCAATGATATTTCGATTGTCTTCATGCCATGCTGTATTAACAGTGTGCATTGTTTTTCCTCATCGCTAAGAGATATCTGAAAAGGTTAACCTGTCAGTTTTATCTTATGTCATTTGTCTTTGCTCAGATTAAAATAGTGGATCAGGAAATCCACTGAGTGACAAGATGGAACTCGTTGTCGGGTCAACTACAAACAAAAGGCCATCCTATATTTTCCTCATCATTTAAATGTACGCTCAGAAATGATGACAGCCAAATCTTATGATGTAGGAGGAGGGTCTTAGTTGCGTCACCCAGTGGCAAGACGGAAAACCATTTTCTTTTCCAATTTTATGACTTTGTAGCAACAAGTTTCACAGACTTTAATTGAAGATCTGTTAGTTACACCTATAGTTGCAGGTAGAGGTTGTGATCTTTTCTTGAATTATATAATACTAGCCAAGACAAATTAATCACTGGGGATTGAGGAACCATGGTGCCTGCCCTTTCCCTCTATCCATCATTATCACAGAGGTTGCTAGAATGATAATCCAAGCTTAGAGGCCTATTGCCCAGGCAGACCACCCCATTACAGGAGTCTAGACCCGAGAGAGGGGCTTTGGGGTTAAAATAACTCCACATCTCCAGCTCCAGAGGAGATTCAGTTGGCTTTGGAGATTCAGTTGGCCGGCTTACACACACGTGCACGCACACACACACACGCACACACACACACACACACACACACACACGGTCAACCCAGGAGCTCTGGGGGCAGATTGCTTTGCTGTCAGTGTAGGGGACTGTCAAAGGCTCCAGCCAGCCATGGGCATCATCAGCCAGAGAGACCCAGGACTCACCGGCTCCACTGAGCTCCAGAGCAGAGGCAACCTGTCAGCGTGATGCGGAGGGCCTCAGGGTTAGGGAGTTAAGACTCGTTATGAAACATACTGTACTGAGTGGGCTCCACTGTTGGCCTCTGGTTAGGTATTAGGAATGCAGAGGGTGAATATCGAAGCCAGGAGCCATAGAGACTTGCCGTGGAGTGGAGCAAGGCCAGAGATGGTTAGAGTTTGAGATGGTCCATAACCTGAATCCTAAGGCTGTGAAGGGCCTGCAGAATTGGAAGGTACATGATGCCTTTGTTGATAATACCACAATTTTTAACAGCTTTTAGCTTGATCTCAAAATATCCTGCAGAGATCCATAAAATGTAAATGCATCACATTTATCTACAATTCAGCAAATATTTAAACAGCAACTGACATAAGCCAGCAGAGGAAGAGTCCCACCAGGCAACTTTAAATCTTAATAACTGTCAGTTTTGTTGTTAAAATAGAAAGCATTGCACCAGACGAAACCTAGAAATCTTCACCTATCGAGCGTTTTTCAGTCATGCAATGACCAGAACTGGGTAAAAAATACTGTAGGTCTGAAATTGGCTATGTCTCACCTATTTTCATCTTACCATATGTTATAAAATTTGTCCCAGAAGATGCTTGGAGATATGGCAGCCTCACCAGGCTTCTCGTATACATAGAACAGATCCTGTAGATTCAGAAATTTGTAACTTTATGTTATGCAGCTATTATACTTTAGGTGTTATGGTTTATGTGGTAAATCATAAGCCTCACATGTTAAATTAGTGGTATTTTATTCTATGGTAGACTGTTGTTCAGGGTGACACACTCTTTGTTTATATTACCAAGTGTTTGTTTTTTTCCACCATAATTGTGCCCAAAAAGTGCCACAGATGCAATGCTGCTGGACACAGGTGTCCAGGCTCAGGGGCTGTTCCACATTAGCTCACCTATTCTGTCTTTTGTGTTTGTTTGTGTGTGTGTGTGTGTGTGTGTGTGTGTGTGTGTGTGTGTGTGTGTGTGTGTGTGTGTGTTTGTGTGTTTGTGTGTGTGTGTGTGTGTGTCTCTGCATGTGTGTCCATCCTCTCTCCATGAGAACCAGCCCTCTGGCCTTCCAGCTGAGTTCACAGATCCAATGTCGAGCTAATCTGGCTTTACCTTAGCCCCAAAGACAACACAGGGGTAATCCAGGAACAGCTGTAATCAACCATGAAACCACTGATGGCTGCATGCTAGCTGGGGTCAGGGAGCACAACAGGAATAGACCTCGAGAGAATACAGGGACATTGAACTAATAGTCCAAAATGATGTGGATGTGGTGTGGATTTATATTGTTCTGTCATGATGTGACGTACATCATCAGAGGACAGTATTAATCTGTAAGAGCTATATTCTGTCTTAGAATTTGTCTTGAGTTTGTTCTGTCAGTATTTTTGTCTTTTGTTCTTCTGTAGATCACATATGACTTGATATGTGATGTTGTATTGTGGACAATAGGTACTGCAATTATGATCCAGATTATTCTTTTCTAACTAGAAATGAATGGCTTGGGAACAAAATGAGAGTAGTCGTGCTCTTCTATTCTATTCTATTCTATCTTATTCCCCATGGCTTCTTGTGTAATATTACAAAAGTGAGTCGGTGCTTTCGGCAACAGGTCAAGGAATCTCTCTGTTTGATATTGTGTGTCTGAAGCGAAACTATTTGGACCACTGTCAGTGAATCTCTGTCTCAACACATTCAGTACAATTATATAAGGAGGCTCGGGACACTGAGAGACAGAAAGAGAGAAGAGGGGAGAGGGTACGAACAGATGAATAAATGAGTTAAGTGGAGGGAAGGGAATTTGTGCTTTCATCGTCCCCCACCCCCACCCCCTCTCTCTTGTTGGACAGTTGAATGTACGCTATAAGTGCTCTCCCCTTCTCCTTCCGCTTCACTGCTTCTCCGCTCATCTCCCACTAGAAATTGCTCCCTGGCATTAAATATGTAAAATTAGCATTTTAAGTAGAACACATTTCTGTGTCGTGCCCTGCTCTCCCCGCTCTCCCCCTCTGCCTGCCGCCCAGCCCTGAGCGCATAAGCCACACAAACTCATGCATGCATATGATATGCATTTGGTCATCTCCATGGTAACACTGGGGCGGGGTGAGGGGGGGGGGCCTTAAAGATAGAAGGATGAAAAGGTGTAGCTGTTGAAAGTAGATCAGATTGTATTTATTTTTTATTTAGTGAGTTTATTCAGGGAGTAAGTCATACCAGCACTCTGTTAATGTGGAGAGGTGAAGACTGGGACCCTGGACAGATGACACACACACACACACACACACACACACTCACTCACTTATGTCATGTGAACACACACTGTGCCCATGAACACACAGACTCACAGGAAATCCAGTACTCTATTGATTTTGAATCTCTCCCTCACTGCACTCTCTTACTCTCACGTACTTGTGCACACGCATGTACAGCTCATAGGACATTTAAATGGAGTCCACTGGCTGTTCTGTGTGTAAATGTTTTATCATATGCCTGGTTTTAAAAGTATTAAAAGTTCCCAGTGAAGTGATATTTTGAGACAGAGAGTTAGTTAGCCTGTGAACTTATTTTGGTACTTTTTCTTCCAATGTGTTGCATTATTGCCTATATAGTTGCACACTCAATGGTGACTGGCAGTAGTACAACTAGCAGACCCACAATGTCAATGACCCTCCATCAAAAGATGTTGGAAGGGAGCATCAAAGACACCACACACACACACACACACACACATAACAATCCATTAACTTTTGCCCTCACAATTCCAAGTCAAAAGGGCTATAAAGTGAAATGCCAAACGGTGTCCGTGGAGACAATTGACCTTTGTTACCCTGACGCCTAGTTTAGGCCTTTATGCCCCGATGTCCAGCTCCATAACCACAACACCTAGTTGGACAGTGATGGACACACCATGGAACTCTATGAGTGGTGTTACACACACTTGGTGCCTCTGGGTCACATCATGCTTTTTCTGTGTTATTTATGTGTCAGATAACATTTGGATGGATGGATGGATCAAGGGATGGATGGGTGGGCAGCAGCAGGGTTGGGAAGGTTACTATAAAAATGTGCAGTTACTATTTACCTCATCAAAATGGTAATTAGTAACATCATCCAAGGGATTACCCAAACTCAATGATGTATTCTGAAGACTTTCAGTTACTTTCAGATTACATTTGACGTATGAAGGTACTGATAAGAAAAAGTGAAAAATTACAAAGTTAAGGAAATTTGTTTCAGGTTTTGAGAGTGTCACTTTAAAAGTATTCCTAGAAGTCCATCCATAAGTATCTGTTATCAGAATACATTTTTGTTAGGTAACATAATGGAATACAGTTATTACATTTTTTTGTTTTTAGAATATGTAACCTAAATATTCTAAACTTAACCATTGGCTAACCTTTCCATGTCACGAACAGGAGAAAATGTGTCCAATTTGTAGCCTGGTAAGACCATCCTGATCACGTGACCTCACATTCTGTTTCGCTCCACGGATCAGTCTGGACTTCCAGCCGCCCACATCGATTTCAGTGGGCGGGAGTACTTGCCTTGACAGACAAACTCCTTCAGCCCATCAGCGAATCCAAATTCAAATCCAGTCGGAAGAACGGCGAAAACGTCTTTTCCGCTGAGAAACTCCGCTACTGCATACTCTTGTTCTTGTTTAATTGTTGTTATTGAGTCTATTTCTGCAATAACTGCACTTATGGCTGTGTTTACTCTACTAACGTTAACGTTAACGCTCGTTGCTTCGGGAGACGCCATTACTGTTTTGCCAGCGGCGGCCTGTATTTCACGTTATCAACTACGACGCAGTCCCTGATTGGCCCGGTTACATCATCAACCACTACGCAGTCCCTGATTGGCCCGGTTACATTGTAATTTAAGGAAATCGACGTGGGCGGCTAGAAGTCCAGACTGATCCGTGGAGCGAAACAGAATGTGAGGTCACGTGATCAGGATGGTCTTACCAGGCTATCCAATTTGTGCTATTGTCACATAATTTAGTTTGTGGTGGAGGAACATAATCTTCACGTAATTCATGTCCCCAACATGTAACCTGCATTTCAGTTTGTGTGTACTTCACAAAGTTTTATGAAACTGTTTTACACACACATACACACACACTCAAGCGCACATGTAAAGAAAAAAGGTATCAAAACTAGAGGACACTCAGAGAGTGCAAACCTCCAACACTGACCAATTCTCCAAATCGTTGTTATACCCAAAGACATTTCTATCACTTAATTTTTAAGATAAATTGATGTCTTGACCCTTCAAATATATCCTTAGGGTTTGGAATGAAGTCTCTATTTCCATTAGTTTCATAGTTGTGGCTAAAAAAATGCTAATTGTCTGATGGCAAACATCCCAGATCTGAATCACCACCAAAATCAAATCAGTTGTTCCTTGGCCTAAGGCCTATCTGCCCACCAAATTTCATGTAAATCCATTTATAAGTTTTGGAGATATTTCCTGCTAACAGACATACAGACAGACGAACTAACAGGTGAAATCATAACCTCATTGGTGGAGGTAACAGTGCTGAACAAAGCTAACACGATTTGAGCTACTTGTTCATATTTCGCAATAGAACCTCATCATTACGATGCTTCATTTGGTGTAGAAACTCATCATCCATTCCTGGGGTCACACAGTGTCACATGTGGAACACTCATTTGGATGCAGTATTTATATGGCTGTGGCACTCTACTCATCACATAGTCATATATGGCTTTACTAATGCTTGAGCAGGCACAGCATAGGCTGTATAAAGACACCAGTTGATGAGGAGGGGCATTACATATTTGTAATGATCAGGGATGGAGATTTTATTAAACTACGTGCCAGTGGGCAGTACTTTTCACTTCAGGTTAGTGTTAGTTAAGGTTGAACTTTCTAGACAGAATTTGGGCTGAGATCGCATGGATTTGGATATGGATATTACAGACATGAGTTCTACTCATGTCTGTAATAATAATGTAATGTAATTCAAAATAGAATCATAATATTACCAGTTTAAAGAGTCTTTGTTCCTATTTGTCTTGTTGGCTGTCTAGAAAATGGTCCCTTATTTTGACAAGTGTCATCCAAAAACACTGTTTGGGACTTGAAAGTTACTTCATAAATCCTGTAGCTTTTTTCAATTTGGCAAAATATAAGCACATTTACTTCCTAACATCGACTTTTACATAGTTTTAGAAACAAAGGATGACTTCAGCTGTAGTTTTCAACACTTCTCAATCCAACGACTTCCCATCAGCACCAGGTCTGTGATACAGTAAGGGATGCCTATACACTCCAAGCAAACCTGAAAACAGTCAGTGATGTTTTGGCGTCATTTGAAACTCTAAACAATAGTTTAGTGTGTGTGTGTGTGTGTGTGTGTGTGTGTGTGTGTGTGTGTGTGTGTGTGTGTGCGGGCGCGTGTAAAAGAGAGAGCAACAGAGGGGTGAGTGGTGGGGTGTTGAGTAATTTTATGTGTGTGTGCATGTATGTGTGTCCTACACGCATCGACACACACATGCACACACTCACCACATGTTTCTATTTTGTCCTGTCTGTGTGTGTTGTGTGTGTCTGTGTCTGTGTGTGTGTGTGTGTGAGAATGCCCCCAGCTTGGCTCTCCATCTCTCCGTGCCTTAGCCCAGGTCTGTATGGGAACCAGGCGTTACGGACAGGATCATTAAAGCCCTATTCATTAGAGTCATCATTTAACATAGGATCTGCCCTCTGCCCCACTCTACGCCTCCCACAGGACCTCAGTTGTCACACACACACACGCACACACACACGCACAAACACACGGACACACCCACCCCCCAACACACACACAGCGTACTTGACAACCCCACCCCCTTTGATGCTGTATGTGAGTGTGTGTACGCGTGTGTGTGTGTGTGTTTACTTTGTCTTTTTCTCTTTTCTGCATTTATTTTCCCCTTCCATCTGCGTTTCTCAACAAATAATACGACGTTGGGAGAAACCACCTCTCATTCCAGCGGGAGAAACCTCAAAATAAACTCTGGCGGGCCTTTCCGTCCCGAGCGCCCACCTAATCAATCATAACCGGGCGTACAAATTCATCAGCTTGGATCCATTTTGCTGTAGTTAGAGATCAAAAGGTTGCAAGTTGACTATAGGAAGTCCAGGTACTAACCCAGACTAATTTATCTAACATGGGAGAGATTTAGCCCCCCGAGGAGACGGGGACATGGTTTTTCTCCATCGCGTTGAATATCCGCGATGGGGCTCGAGGGCAGTTAGTCTTGCCACGCCGTATCCTGTACGCCGTTTAACATTCCATTGATCAGATTAATTGCAGTTGATTGTGTCCTGTTTGGGGAAGCGTGTGAAAGTACACATATAGCTGAAATAATAACTCCTGTGTTTTTGCTTTTTGTTGATTACTTTTTTCTTCTTTTTTTTTTTTTTTTTTCCTGTTTCAGCTTTTGTCTTTGTTGTATTTTCTTTTTTTATTATTATTATTTTGGGTTGGGGTCTTTGTTCTCAATATGGAAGAGTGAAGAAGAAGCATGTAGTATAAGTCATTTCCAGTCGATAAAATTGTATTGGGTAAGATTTAATTCGGGCAATTTCAGAGACTGGTGGTAGATTGTGGTTAAATGTCTTTGTTTGCTTGCAGAACACGGTTATTGCCGCCTATTCAATCTTTTGCCATGTTGGCGCTCTGGTCATTGACTGTGAATCGGTGTTAGATTGTTCATGACAACTCAAAGCAACGTTTGCCTTCATCAGTGCCAGCTCCGGCCCAAGGAACAATGGAAGTCTTACCCTCTTTCTTTCTCCATTTTCCCCTCTAGTTCACTGAATTTCTTTTCGCCTTTTGTTTAGTTTGTTTGTCTTTCAGTCTGTGGGTCTCTCAACTTTTTCATTTTTCTCTCTCTCTCTCTCTCTCTCTCTCTCTCTCTCTCTCTCTCTCTCTCTCTCTCACACCCTACTTCTCTCTGCAATTATGAATAATTGTGACTGTGTAGGAATTTGTGTGAGCCTGAAATCCCCTGGTTCTCTTCACTGCTTGAGGGGGCAGTCACCTCTGTGGCATACGCACACACACACACACATACACACACACACACGCACACACTCAGTGTTCACACATATTCAATGAAAGGGCAACATTCAGGAAGTGGCAGCTCTTTGAAGACAGCAATTCATGTTTCCAAGCGTGGAGCACTTATTGGAGGTCAGACTGAGGGTCTATTAGGCCTCTCATATTCATTACTGAGGGCAAGAGGCGAGAGATCCAGGGAACAACAATACCCCCTAGTTACCATGACCCCTGGACCCAGGATGTTTTTCTGTTGGTTTTTGGCTGTTAACTCCTAAGGCCTTGAAAGAGGATTGAATGATTACAGGCTACAGTTTTGGGTTATGTTGGGTAAGTTCCTCTGTGTTCGTGGAAAGGCTAAATAGGGTTAGGGAGCAGCTATTACACAAATTTTCATCATTGTGGTGTGTTTTCACATTGCGATCCATGTATGAAACCAATAATAGAAGATAGTTTGGTTTAAAAAAAAAAAAAAAGAGCTAGTGCCAATGGCCAAAGAGATGTTGATCATTTGAAAGACGGTGGTGAAAATCATGGTGATGATTGTTATCCAGACATGGACGGCTATTTCAATTCATTGCCTGAGGATTAATGCCAGTGAGTATTTCCTCAGTGTGGTTTGTGTGACTGTTAGAATGTCTTTCAGGCTGCTCAAATATACCATTATTATTCAGTAAAATATATCTGTTAGAACCTTTTCGTCTCTATTACAACTTGGCGAACATGCCAAAACATGCAACGCTCAATCTCACATCGTCACGGACACTTAGAAATACATACAGCAGATCAAACACACACACGCACGCACGAACATACACACACACACACACATCTCCCAAGCCCCTTCAGGGACGATATTCTATACCATAGGCCAAAACACATATCCTTAGTGATGCAGTATCACTTCCAAACCCTTGTCATGCACGGCACCTTATGTGGGCTTGCGCTAGAGTGTGTGTTTTCGTGTGTGTGTGTGTGTGTTAAGCAGACACGTCAGTTTAGACTAAGGTGATCGGCCAGCTCCGGCCCAGCTCCGGCCCCGCGGGGGTATCCCAGTGTCCCGCTGTCCCGGTGTGGGAAGGGAGAGTGTTGGATGGGGTATCCCATAGCGCCTGCCTGGCTCCTGGGCAGCAGACGGCTAAATCAGTCACAGATTGGATTATGAACACAGAGTTATGAATACATCTTTCTTATACTGCGCACACAGGAACACACACCCATGCAACGCGCATATACACACCGGGACTCCTATTACCATGTAGACTCAACACACACACCTACACCTAGATCTAGATCCACCAAAAGCTTTGATTTTTAAGTTGTTTACCTGTACTCTGCTCTTTTTTTTTTTTCTTTCTCTGGAGTCCTCTTCCTTTTCTTTCTTTCACTCCCCTTCTCCGGTGATTACCCTATCTAATGTCTTTCTCTCTCTCTCTCGCTCTCTATCTCTTTCTTCCTTTCTCTCTCTTTCTGTTTCTCTCCCCCTCCTTTTCTCTCAGCCCTCAGGTCATAGACTCAGTTTCAAAGTGTTGATCCTCATCTGAAATCTATTGCAATCAGTACAGCGGTGGACATGAAATACAGGCCTCTGTGATCTGATACGTGTGTGTGTGCATGCCTGTTTGTGTTCAGATGGCTTTTTGTTGCAGTTTCAGTCCAAAATAATCAATGAAGCACCTGGTAGAGTGGTTGTGAAACATGTAGAATGATGTATTTTGCATATTTGTTTGCTCTCAGTGTGGGTGTGTTTATTAAAGATGCCACAGTGTAAGATCCCTTCATGGTTTTGCTACCAGAATAATTATAAGAGCTATTGTAATCTTAGCAATAAAATATGGCCATCTCAATAACAGCAGACCCAGTTGGCCACTATATGCCTGTATTTGGGAAGATTTGGAGGTTGGATTTTTTGGTTGGCTTTCCAACCAAATCTCTTAATTCCATTTTGGCAGATTAGCAGGTGATTGAACTAGCAGAGGAGAAATACACAGTTGTCCATGGAAAGTAGCTGACCTCGGGTATTTGCTAAGGCCACCTTTTTAAATTATTGAGCACAGTTTGAGAATCCTATGTGTAATGCCTAATGTAAATAGCACATGCTTTTACATTTGAAATGCATTTCTCTTGCTATTTATAGAGGGCTATACCACAAATCTGTCATATTAAGCATATTAAGTATTGCTGGTCATCACAAGCTAAATTTACTGCTGTTGAAAAATCTCTACAACAGCAATAAAGCTATACTTGTATTATAAGGAGGAGTTAGAGGCATTAATTGTAAAATCTGATTAGTGTCAATGCTTTCCCTTTTCATTCCTTTAAAAAAAGAAAAAATCTAAATCTCTACGGGGTTAGAAGTTATGCAGTGAATTATGTGGAATATCACCAGAAAAAGCACCGAGAGAGGTCCTAAAGTTGAAATAACAGAGCCATTGTTGGGTGGATTATTTCTCTGCGGGGCTATTTTGACTGTCATCATCTTCCGCTGTAGTTGTTCACTCATTATTTAGATTAGAGTAATTTATAGTGTGTGTGAGTGTGTGTTTGAGTGCACGTGCATGTTGCTTTTGCGGATATGACTTTATGTGTGTGTGTGTGTGTGTGTGTGTGTGTGTGTGTGTGTCTGTGTGTGCCTGCATGCCCCTTTTCTGCGGTGCTCTGATCCTCCATGCAGGGTTTTGAATATCCGTCCTGATCACCAAGGGCTGATAAGATGAGTGTAGTTGTTGTCTTTCATCGCCCTGGATGAAACATTCCTTTCTAATAGTTCAGATTAGCCTCAGAGGCTGTTAACACAGGTTAGACCCAGACACTTGAAGCAACGTTACCTCTGTGTCCACCGGCTCCAATAGAAAGCTCAAATAATACTACTTTTCTGTCAGGAGACACACAATCGGCACTTTTATACAGATATTATGTGTAAAAAAGAACTTTTTTTGTTTTATTACATCTTGCAGCATAGATTGTGTAAAGATAACCATGGATATTGAGGAAAAAAATGCTTTAAACAATTACAGCTACAGGTGTGATAAATAGTTTTTCTTTTTCGTAATACCAGAGTTAGGAAATTATTCTCTTCTACTGAAATATATATCGGAAAAAATGTCATTTTTATCGGCCTGTGTGCTCGTTATTGTCTTTCTCAAGCCCCCCATCCCAAAAAAATAATAAAAAATACTGCAGCACAGAGGCCAAAACATGACAGTTTAATTCGCCAACAGCTTCTTTGAGAGTTTATCTATCTCGTGTTTCTAAAAGCGCGAGGGAGACTTCTTTGTAGTCTTTGTCCGCGGCCCCTCCGCCCGCGTGCCGGCCAAGGTAGGAGAAGGCCAAACCAGTTCTCTTTCTTGTTAACAACATTTAATCAAAGCTCAATCAAAATGGCTACCTTTCTTCCCTCGCCTGGCCGGAGGTAAAGTATGTCTGTTGCGGGGAGTCTTGTCTCTGTCTGCTGACAGACAACCAAAGAGAGGCTCTGTATGTTCTTATCTCCATCTAACCCTCCTGTCAAATCAACTTGCACATGAAAGAGAGAGACGTTCCAACAAGAAACACCCCCTAATCTAAACTGCAATACCTAATATGACTTTATCTATAGAAACTGATTTATCCCAGAGAAGGTGACAGCTTTCTTTTCATTTGAGATGTAAGTGAGCTTATCAAATGTATTAACTGCAATGGTCAAACGACATTTTTAGGTATTTTGTTTGAGGTTTTTTGACATGATTCATCACATAGAAAGGATACATTGTTGACAAGTGGTTTTTAATTTCCTTTTTATTTCCAGCTAATTCACTTGAGCATAAACAATAAATGCATTGGTTTGAGCCCAGATAGTGTTACCCATATGGGAATGGTCAGACTACAGCTCGAGTTCCCAATCCATATGCTGACCACTCCAAGTATCAATCACTGCGCCTAAATGACTTAAAAGAACCATATTGATTACCAATACAGGATCATAAATCACTGCACAGACACACTCTCTTTCTCTTTGTTTCTCTCTCTCTCTCTCTCTCGATCTCTCTCTCACACACACAGACACACACATGCACACACACACACACACGGACCCAGTCAAACCATAACAATAAATCTGGTGGATGTTTCACAGGATAGGGAGACGTAAGATGAAGTCACTCTCGGCCTGTCTGTAACCTGATAGATGGTTAGACAAGAAGAGAAGCAAATTGGAAATATGTGATGAGGGAGAGATTGAGAGACGGGCAAGAGAGAAATGTGGAAAACTTTAGTGTACAGAATGTTTTATTTAGTACCACTTTATTAAAAACAAATTCCACGTTCCATGTAGAATGTTTATTATTTTTTTTATCCATGTTATTGTGTACAAAGCAATGGGTTTGTCTCCTCCGAGCAGTCCCACTCTGTAATGGGACACATGTTCCTTTGCTGCTTGGCCAGAGGGCATACATGGAAACTCTGCAGCAATAAGAGCATTTCAGACTGGAAGATGTGTTTTATTCACTTATTTATTTATCTCCACAACATCCTTGCAATATTGATTGAATCAAGAAGATGCCGCAGCATTTTTAAAAGCTTTTTTAGAAATCCTGGGACTAGGAAACACCTCTTGGATCCCTTCAGGTGAAATACCGTCAGTATTTCAGATGGAGTGGCGTTTAGTTTTGACATTTTTGCCCTCATCTTCTTTTTCTTCGTGTGGCTTGTGTTGTATATCCATCAGTTTGTGTGTGTTTTGCTTGTTCTTTCTTTCTTTCTTTCTTTCTTTTTCTTTCTTCAGTCTTGTTCGTTCGCTCTTTACTTTTTTCGTTCTTTCTTTCTTGCTCGCTTTCTTTTTCTTTTTCTCTTTGTTCTTTCCTTCTCTCTCCCTCCCTTCTCTGGCTTGCTGTGCAAGTACAGGCAGCGCATTTCTGAAACAACAAACACAACAAGCTCAGTGCAATAAAAGTATCCCATCTAATATTTATCAATATAACTCTACCTAGGCTCGGTGAATTGAGTTGCGTTCAGCCACTCAATTTACTGTGAAGATGGAGAGAGGGGAGAGTGCTGCATACAGATGATATTTTTAGGTGGTCAAACTTCTTCAGTGTTCTCTATGCACGCTGCAAAATAGAAAAGGCTCCCAAGATTTTTGGTTTTATGGTTCTCTGATTTCAGGTTATGCTGCAAAAGCAGTGACAGAAATATAGAGAGATGTTTACAAACACAACCCAACCTAACTACACCCTTATCCATACAGCTATGTTGTATAAAAATAACTTGGAATACAGCTAATTATTTTTTGAAAACCATTCTTTGTATCCCCCCCCCCCCCCCCCCCCCCCCTCTCTCTCTCTCTCTCTGTTCGTCTTTCTCGCTCTTGAGCTTATTTCCTCAGTCTAAATTGTACCTTTGTGTAACAAGTCTATCTTGTTGGCAATTACTCTCTTTAATAAGCAATAGTTCCTAGCTCACTCCTCGCCCTGTCAGGAGAGATGAGAGGATTTGGCGGCACTTTTCTTCAGGCAAGCAGGGCAAGTCTCATTAAATTTGCATTAAGTTAAAAGAGACACACATACATACTCTTACACACAGAAACACATAGCAGCACACATACACATTTATACACAAAGGGTCACAACGTCTAGAGACAGACTGGCTGTGTGTGTGTGTATGTAAATATTCACATATGTGCACGCACACACACACGCGGACACACACACATGCAACATCTATAATCCCTGTATTGGTGTTTCTTTAAAGTCCAGTAACTCTAACATAACTGTCTTCACCATAATGTGCCTTGTGAGAGTGAAGGGTATTTCCCTGTTACACACTGATGAGTATATTAAACTTTACAGTCTCTCATTAACACAGCATACCTCTTCCCTCTTCCTGTCTCTCAGTTTCCCTCCATCTGTTCCCTCACTGTTCTCAACCTCCTTTTTTAGTCTCTCTCTCTCTCTCTCTCTCTCTCTCTCTCTCTCTCTCTCTCTCTCTCTCTCAACCAATGCTATGGCTACCTTGCCACACAGTCTTGTTCACTGCTCTCTTGTGTGGAAATATGTGAGCCTTAAAGTGCTGTCAATCTTTGGTAGTACCGTAGGTCTGGTAGAGGCGATTGGATAATTATGTTTTTTTTCTCTCTCCATTCATTGCCACTGCTCACTTGTAGTTAAGTGAATCGCTTTCTTTATGTTTATTAAACCTTTCAGTTTGAACAAGTGTAACACTGAAATCTGGTGCCGATGGAACGAAGAAAATAGTACGTTTACCAATAATTGTAAATAGGTGGAAAAAAGTGACAGACAGGACTTTGACAAAGCAGATTGTGCCAATATATAAAAAACTTTTATATAAAAATTTTAGTTTCGCCTATTCAAAAATTATTGGTAAACGTACTATTTTCTTCATTCCATCGCCATTAGTTTCCTCCTACTATACTATTTTCTTCGTTCCATCAGTTTCCTTTGACTGATTTCTAAAAAGGAGGTTAACAGCAGTGAAGGAAAAGATGGAGGGAAACTCCGATAACAGGTAATTGCCGATTTTGGGGTTATATCATGTCCATGAAGCTACACAACCCAAGGTACTACCAAAGTTCAGCATCACTTTAATCTCACGGCTCTCTCTCAGTGCTCGGTGTGCCAGCATGCTACAGTAGTTGGGCCAATTTCAATGTGAGCAGTTAAGTTAGCAGTTAGTGTTAGGTACAGCATTTTTCAAATGCGGTAACAAGTTATTGTGGTCATGATAGAATTGAACAGATTAGGTCTTGATAAATGATAAGAGAGCTGAAGTCAGTGACTATTATGTCGGCCTGTGTATGGTTTTGACATTTTGATGTGCAGCGTCGCCCCCCATTTGTGATGGCCGATCATCAGTCAAGGCCACTGTGCTTGTTAAGTTCACTGTCTGGGACGAGAGTCGGAGTGGCACTGTAATTTCGTCGGTCCCCGCTGTAATGATTTCCCTTTTTGCTATTCTTTCTAGTTCCGTTTGACTCCATGCCCAGAATAGGTCAAATATTTCACACTGAAGTTGTGAGCATTAAAAGAGGATCAGAGAGGCTTACTGGCCGACACACGTGGAAATAGATTTGTACACTGTATTAAAGTATGAAATGATAAATGATTAATCTGGCTTTTCAAAAGGAAACATCATGAATAGTTTAGAGACTTTCGGCTGTATATAATATAGAGGTTGACGGGGGCGTGGGAGAGGAGAAGTGAGAGAAAGAGTGAGGAAGGGGCCTGGCAGACCTGTCGTACTGTTGTGTAAACAAAGGCACACATCACACTGGATGGTGAGAGAGAGAGAGAGACGGAGAGAGAGAGAGAGGGAGAGCAGGGCTGGTGTACCATTATTCCCACAGTGGCCATCAACTGATCCTGCCAAAAAATTACTTACTGCCGCTATTCCGAAAAAATACATAACAAATCTGTGGTGTTTTCAGTATTTATTTGCGGCAAAGGTGCAAGAATTGTCAAAAACATCAACACAAATGAAAATTTACAGGTACTCTCTTGTTGGTAGGTTTATGTCATTAGACTAAAATTGTGATGATTTGAGAAAATTGGCATTTTCTGTACAAAAGCTGGGAGTAAAGGGCACAGTTTCAAGCCCTATGTGCAACATGTGCATGGAGTAATAGATTAAAAAAAAAAAAAATGCAGTTATTAAATTTCAGTTTCTTGGATGGACTATAAAATGGTTTATTTGGAGTCTGGCTTTGACATGACCACAATGTTCAATTTAACTAGCACAATGACAGCTGCTTCCATTTGTAGAATTAATTCAGACTGTTTTTGGTGATGGATAGTCTGGTTCCAGACTCAGGCTAGGTGATGGAATGATGGCAGGCATGATCATCAAAATTTGGGGGAATAGTAAGAATAGAGTAATGTATAGGATATTTAGGATAGTAATGTACAGTACACACATACACATGCCTGTAAACACACACACACACAAAGGCACACACACACACACACAAACACACACACACACACACACAGCAGAGCGAGTTAGTATGAAGACCTGCAGTCCATCCTGTGCTCCAATTTAAGCGTCTGATCTAAGCAGAACAGACAGGCGAGAGCGACTTGCCCTAGAGTCATGTAAAATGCAAAGGAATATACTACTCTATTAAAGCCTCCTGATGGCAGAGAAAGGCCACACACACACACAAACACACAAGCACACACACTCATACACATATGCATGTTTACACACACATACACGCTTTGCACACCTCTGCTTATTGTTTGTCACACACACTCAGCACCATCATAACATCCAGACACCAGCACCCAGTACTTCTTACTTACGAATATAATACATTCACACAAATCTTTTCAATTACCATGAATGGAAATCAATTTCTTCGACCTATATAGTGATAGTGAATTGACCCAGATTCTGATCTGTGGTTTGTCATCCCGTCATCCTGGCACCTCCTCATCCCACCTTGTCATGCAGTATCTCTTCCACAACACTTCTGAGTGCACTTCCAAGTGTACTTAACTCTCACAAGTCCACATGTTCTCGTTTCATTATTAAACCCTCTCTGCAGACTATCAACTTTTTATTACGCAGGCCTGCAGAAGTTCCTTCTCTCAAATATTCTCCACCCCTCGTCTAAGCCCCCTAACCCCAGACGACACTTTAAAACACTTAAGTCTGAAACCGCCCCTCAAATGCAGGACAAAATATTTACTTCCAGGCAGGAATATTTGCTGTCTGACAACGAGCGGGCTTTTTGCCTCTAAGTAGCGAAAGCGCCGGGAGTGGTGCAGCTATGAAAAGGGAGATCTCATATGACGTGTTCTTTTATCATCGCCAGAGGAGCCGGGAGACACTTTTATGAGACATGCACATTATTATTGATAGACATTCTCGGTGCTGCGGGGCAAAAGTAGTTAGTGTCGACTTGGGTCTCATGTTCGGCTCTATTCTATTCGCTTAATTGGTGTGCATCATAGTGATGACGAGCATTGCATTCCGGTTTCAGTTGCCTTCGTGAGCAAGAGGTTAACCTGGGTGACTTCCATGCTTTCTAGTGTTACATAGTTCAACCATTGGTTAAATTAAGTCAGCAATTGGAGTCCCCAGTGAATGTAAACCCACACACTTGCGTACACACACACCCACACAGACATTCTCTCTCTTATACCTACACACACACTTGTACACAGACGCACGTATTCTCTTTCAGACACAGACTTACACACATACACACACACCTGTATATGCACATTCATTCAAACACACAGACGCGGAACTTCTTGAGGCTGATCTCAGGTAATGATGTAAGAGGGAAACATTGAATCTCGGAGCTCTCCTGGGGCCTTGGCGTGACTATTCTTGGAGTCGGCACTCGTCTCGGCTCTCTTCTCTCTCTTACCCCCTTACAGTTTGCTGTCTCTCTATCTCTTGCTTCACTAAAACGCTTGCTCACCCCGAGCCACTTGTTTATCAGTCTAATGTTTGTTCTTGTCAGGGACAATATGTTCTCTCTCTGCAGCAGTCTGCTCAGTTATTCTTCATCTGGCCCCTGGGCTGTTCTTAGTCAGCCTGCGTCCCCAGACACCTCTCCGCTGACCAATGGAGGACTTTAACTATTTATGGTTGCTATGTGTAGGCTTCTTACAAGCAAATTAGGCAGTGGGGGTGTAGGGCTCATTGGGGGAGACCGAGAGTTAAGGCATTTTGTAAAAGCTGACAGTACCAAGGGTGTCTTTATGACATCACACAGAGTTTAGTCCTTTAAGACATGCAGTTGAATACAGTTGCTTTCTTCTATGATAAAGAATGGGTCATGGGTTCCATAATGACACCACAATCAATTTTCTTTCAGACGCAAAAAAACCCCCAAAAAAACGTAAGAGTACCTTTAGCGAATCCCCATTGAGGCATCACAAAGGGCACTTGCTTGGAAGCTTCCGGGCTGAGAGAAATTTTTTCCTTTTTCATTTCCGTCCACTTGGGATGCGATTTCACACCATTAGCCCCCACCCCCCCCCCCCCCCCCACCCCCCACCTCACACCGCCCCTGGACCATAAATATTTCAATCCCTCAATCTATATTCATTATAAAACACATGCCCAACGCAATATGTGGTTGTGAGGACACAGGGCTTTTATTTATTCATCTTATTTATTTATATTTCTTTCCTGAGGGCGAGACGTTGGTTTCTATCCATCTGTGCTGATTGCTGGCTATTACAGAGCACTTAGAGCCTCTCCTGAACTGGCCAGAGGGGAGCACAATCCTCGTGAGATCCACTCGCTCCAGGGCTAAGAGGTGTTTGTTGTGTGTTATTTGGGGGGAAGGTTCCAGAGAGTTATGGAGTGTGTGAAAGCTAACTCAGAATATTTGAAATGAAAGCAAAAATGAATTGATCTTTTTTCTTTTTTTCTTTCAAGCACTACATAGTGCAGTTATAGCTAGATTACCAATTCCCTTGGAAAACCCAGAGCCAAGCCGCCTCTTTGTAATTTATATCGATGTTTATGAAAGAGATGATCTGACTGGGACTCTGTGTGTATGATATAAATATCATGGTACATCCTATGCTCCTTGAAAGCAAACTGACATCAGAAACTCAAAGTTGATCAAAAGTCAGTGGTTCTGTTCTTATCATACAGCTTGGAATGCTGCCGTTGATCATGTTGTGCTAATTTGTGCTGTATGCTTTTCAACAGGGATTTGACTCTCATCACAGGACTATTAATTTCATGTCTAGTAAACCTTCCCTATGTTAAATGTACACTCTCTCTGCTTTCGAGCATCTCTCTGTGCCTGCTCCTCTTGTGTCGCTTGTAGGAGCTGAAGTGTAAATGGTGACAAGGTATGGCTCTTTGTTGTCCCTGGTGTGCTGTGTTAGTCACTCTATAGGAGTCAAGTCTACATGCACACTAATAATTAAATCTTAAACCGATTAAGGCAATACTCAGACGATTTAAACTGTCATATAAACACCTTTATCTGATTAGCTTAATAGGGGTAAGGTCATAAACGAGTAAGTAAAAGAGTAAGTATAACCCGGTTAACACAGGTAGATATCTGCTCAATCTTTTGATTTATTGTGCCATGTAAACCTTGGTTGGTCGTATTTTTTTGTCTCGATATAGCAAATTAATGGTTTTGCCAAGCCTGGTAACCCTAATAGTGTTGCCAATGTTTGTAAAGACTTAAGTAGAATTGACAATGTTAGAAGGAGAGATCCTGATTCATTTAATCATGGTATGACACAGGCAGAAATTGCAACTACAATCAGTAACATGCGTAAATCATGATTTCCCGAATTTCCCCTAGGGGATCAATAAAGTGCATCCTTATCCTTATCCTTATGTGGAGATAACAGGATTAAAAAATATATGAGCAACCACAGCCGCTCTCAGCTTCTGTAGTGCAGTGACAAGTAATTGACCAATTTTTAAATGAGTCCTTGTAAACCAGGTTATGAGAGAATTTGCGTTACTTTGAACCATGTAAACATTGTAATAGAAATATTAGCTGATCATTCCCAATAATTGTGGTATTGGTGTGTATGTAAACGTCAACACTGTTATAAATCCTCTTTTTCACCCACAGAGTTGCTACTCTGCCTCAATCTGTATTACTTCAGTATCTATCTTAGTTTAGTTTATACTGTACTCCCACCAGTAGTGATGAGAACGTGAATGTCAGTGCTTATACAGATTCAGTAACCTCTGTACTCTGTCACCTCATAACATTATCTACGGTTCAGTATGATCTAGTCTATTCTGAATCCCAGACATAAACTTGTTTTTAAATCCTTTACTTGCACACTTGGTTTACCCTTCATAGATACTTATCTCTGTTGACCCAAGCAACTAAAAACTTATCTACACATTTAAGAATATGTACAATTGCAGGTTTCATATGCTAATAAACCATAATCCGGAATTTTAATGCGCTTCAGTGTTATGAACATTTCATGCAGAACCTCCTCCAATTCCAAGAGGATCCTTTGAGCCAGACTGCAGTGGACAAAAGATGCAGCAGTGCAAAAACACATTCTATTGATTTGATCATTTTACTTGCCAAGTTACACAACATCACTGGAATTTGTCTTTTCACATATCCTTTTCACATATGTTTCTTCACAGAAGTCAGAGTTCCTGCAGAGCAATGCCCCCTCAAGTAGTTTGGGGCGTGCCACCTTGCTCAAGAGCACTTTGGCAGCGTTGGTGGGTACTAGATCCAGTCACCACATCACAGATGGAAACACTATCATGTCTGTGCTGGGGAACTGAACCAGCAACCTTTTATTAGTTTGCTTCTCTACTTGGAGGCAGGTGTGTTCTTAGGAATTCTTGAATTGATTTAAATTAAATTAAGTGAAATTTCCTTGTTAAAGGATAAGATGGGTGATTTTGGATCTATATATATATATTTATATATATATATATATATATATATATATATAATTTGTCTCTTACATACCTGTAGCGCTTGGACCCGCAGAGAATATTGACTCCCAAGTCAGTTGAAACGGTGAGCTCTGTTTCTAGGTCTGTTGCTGCTAAAAAGTCCACGAGTCCAAAGTAATGAGTCCAAATGGGGTTTGTCAAAATATCTCCAAAAAAGCCATTTTTTGGCTCCACAGGGGAGTTGAGAGTAAATAGGACACAATTCCGTCCTTTAACACACTTTCACTAATCAGGAAATCACTGAACTATTTTTCTCGCCAAACTTATCCTTTAAGGTAAGCCATAAGGTGTTTTCATTGCAAATTTGACAGTAAGCAGTATTTAGGAACACTCATGGCATTTTGGTGCACACCAATGAACAAGGTTTGACTACCTCGTATAGTAGGTCCCTCTACGGCTTTCCATCCAGCAGCAGTGGAGGTGTAAATGGCAGCAGGCCAGTGTCTGTCTTGTCTCCTGGGTGTTGCTGTGTGTCATGTCACTGTAGAGGCATGCAGGTCAGCTCTGCTACACGCACAGTACATGCTCTGCTCTCCTTAGATCTGGATGACCGCATCCTGTAGTACAAGACCAGCAAGGTGCGCGTGGGTTTGACGGATGTGTGTGTATGCACTTTTGTGGTTGAAGGTGTGTGTCTGCACGAGGGCGTCTGTGTGTGTCTATGTGTGTGTGCACATGTTTGTTGCCTCTTGTAGATTCTCAAGCAATCTGTCCAGTGGTGAGTAGCGTACATGTTGTTTGAAGCATAGTAGACAATAGTACTGACTTGACTGCAGCAGTTGGCAAAGCTTTATGCATGCTAGGAACACCTTGATAAAGAACCAGATGAAGTTAGCATCAATGGTGAGAAATTGAATTCATTATCACTATGACACCTGTCTGAGACATCAAAAATGTATTGCTAATCCTTAGGCTTTGCAATACTCCCACTACATATTTCCAACATTCCACTGAAAGCCCAAAGACTTTTAACTGCTTTTTGAGAATGTATGTACTTTTTGTTTTCTCTGTGTTTAGTTCATGTTGCCTACATTATGAGCCACAATATCAAGTAATAACAAAACCTTGATGAAATGGTTTTACTAGAGGTAAGCTCTCTGGGATGCTGGCTTAATATCATCTTTAAGAACAGGGACTCTGGTTTGAGAGTAAGACTGAGTTACAGCCAAGAAAGGGTTTTAATTATCACTCGGTAACATGGTCACAGTAGCAACTGGGAATGGATATAAGTGTGTGTTTGTGTGTGTGTGTGGTATCGGTGCGTGATCACAAACAAGAAGGGGGTCACTGCTGCTCACCCAACAAAAATACGATAATTCTCAATGACTTGTCACTTTTCAAGGAGCATGACGTTGCTAAGCTACGGCAAGTGCCTTAGGACCAACAACCTGGAAACTCACAATAATACTGTGGCTTCTGTTGAGTCACAGTAATGAAGCAAAGACTTTCCAGTAATTATAAGAATAATGCCAAATAATCACAGTGACCAACCTCACTCACAGTCACACATACACATTCTCAAAGCCGTATTCATACTTATGCTTGTTTGTGGGGGACAGAGAGAGAGATGGGTGGTTCAAAGGACGCGGGAGCGGGGGGAGAAAAAGTTAGGATACTCTGACAACTTATCTGTTGTTAATGGACCTATATTGACTGGCCAGCATGAAACCACAGTAAGTATTCCATGTCTGCACAGTAGTGGAGCACATTCTCTGGTGTTATAGATAAGTGTTGCCCCCCCCCCCCCACCGCCTCAGACTTAGAACACCCCTCTCCCCCCTCCTCCCCTTTTCCTCCTTCCTTCTCCTCTTTCCTCTGCCTTTATCCCTCCATCTTACCTATTGATTGGTCAATAATGTGTTTTCAGTGGTAGATTAATGGCACATTATCCTCCTGACAAGGGTGTCTGAGGGGACAGGACGTGAGGGAGGGTGTGAGAGACGAGTCTCTTTAATTGATATACAGTTTGTGTGTTTGTGTGTGTGTGAGACAGAATGGGAATGAAAGAATGGGCACATCAAATATAGATTATTTTATATAGAATTAATGCAGCTTTCTCAAATTTGTTATTTCATCTAATATAGCTTCACACATTGTTTATTGTTGTATTCTGTTTGTGTAGGTTCTCCTAAAACAAAATAAAAACCTATTTGTATTCTGAATGATAAATAATGGAATCTTAATTGCTTCACAAATGGAGAGATTTGTTGTTTGTGATTCTAATTTAATGGAGGGATGAAGTCATGTTTATTTGACAGCTCTGCTGTGATGAGATGAATTAATCAGACATGATAGCTGATCTCACATGATCTCAAACGTGTGCTTGTGCTCTCACACACACACACACACACAATATTTCTTGTACTATTTCTTCCTCTTGGGATAACCGTGAAATACATCCTGTCCAAAAGAGATTATCCACTTGTCTTATCCTCATCCTTTGAATGGTCTCTCTCTTCTGCTCTCTCTCTTCAGACTTGGGTCAAATATTAGTTACAAATAATTTCTATCTTTTATTTTAACCTGCTTAGAGTACTGGATCAGTTGGGTTTATGGCATCAAGTAGGTCAGAGAAAAATATTCTAGATTCACTTTCAAATACTTTGTTGTGATTTCCTAAACTTTGTTAGACTTATTTTGTGGCCACCTCCACCCAAATGGTATACCAGGCAGGTTAAAACAGGCTGTTTGTCCACGCACATATGAGTGTACAATCACACACACACACACACACACACACACAGCATGTGACAAACTTGCTTGTTAAAAGTGTTCTAGAAATAAACTAAATGTGCAGACAATATTTGTCCCAGGTCCGGTCATCCTTATCCTCTCCCTCTCGCACACACACACACACGGCACACACACTCTCCCTCTCCTGTCCCATGTCTGTCACCTCTTATCCCTTTCTCTATATCACTTTCTTTTTGGGGATTTAACCCCTTCTGCCATCTTTCAATTTCCTTAAGCACTATGCATTATGGAGAAGGGTGGCAGAAGTTGACTAAATTAGCAGATCAATAGGTCATCAAACAGTCTTTAAGTGTGACACACACACACTCACACACAGACGTCCCGTATCAGGTTTCCCCCTCTAACTAATAGCCTTGTTGTTTACTTTACGATGTGCTGTGTCATGTAGTTTTGGTTTCAGGTCCCCCGGTGCATTGGGACACACTGGGGAATTGTACACAGTCTTTCCAATGCTGGTAGATATAGCAGAGAGCACTCACTCTTGCCTTGAAAATACTGAACACATTTTTACAGATTTTGTTTTGGAAATGTTTCAGTTTGATGGTTTTCACAGCTTTATAGTGTCTGTATTTATTCACAAGCTGCATAAATCAAAGTCCTTTAATTCAGAATATTCACAGTGGCAATCAAATTATAGCAACTTTGTCAAGGAAGCATGTTTGAACTGATGGTCGCTGTCAATATGATTTTTTTTTCTTACTGCATACCAGGTTGAGAACATCACTTTACTAAAATGTTGCAAACTTCAAATATAAAACTCTCCAGATTAATTAATGTTTTAAAATGAAAGTTTGAATGAGGCCTCAGTCTCTTTATCTTGTTCACTGAGCAATGAATCTGATAATAACCATCCATCTCCTGCTCCGTTTCTGATGACGGTCAAGACCAAAAGGACACACACACACACACACATACAAACACACACACACACACACGCTGATTAAACCCAAACCAAACCAATGTGTGACCGGAACTATTAATTTTACCATGAGCAATGACTGGCTTGTATACTAAACAGAGCATAGATGTGGAGATCCTTAATGTGATGTTTTACGGTGACAGTCTTCTTCTGTACTTTCATGTTTCGGGGACAGACTGTCCCATCGTCTTGGGCGATGACCTTTGTCAGATGACTGGGAGAGGTCAACAGGGGTCAAAGTAACGGGCGAGCTGACAGAGGGGCCCCCATCTAGTCATGCAGAAAGGAGCCGCCAGAGAATTCTCACACTAACGCACACACGCACACACACACACACGGTCACTCTCTAATATGCAGTCTCTCCAACCAACAGGAACAGCTCTCCCTCGCTCCTGACCAGCCAGACCCCGACTATAGAGGGGCAAAGACCCGTGCAGAAATACAAACGTGACCGTAGGTATCCCAACACAAACACACACTCATCAACTGGTTCTGACTGATCTCTCCTCCTCTCTCTCTCTCTCTCTCTCTCTCTCTCTCTCTCTCTCTCTCTCTCTCTCTCTCTCTCTCTCTCTCTCTCATACACACTTTCTTCCCCACTCTTTCTCTCATTCATTGATATTCACACACAGTTGGGCTTCAGTGCACAGACTACTATGATGAGCTATGACAAGGCAAGAGGCGGGAGGCAAGAGGAGCAAGAATGGGAAAGGCGAATGGAGTGACAAAATAAGAGGCCAGTAGTAGAAACAATTAGCACTGATTACGATAAGCGTAGAGGTGAATGAGTGTATTCATCTTTACGTAAATGTATGTCTGACCTGTAATCAGTACAGTAGCCTAGTAGTGGCATGGCAATAAAAACATTTTTACTTTATTCTGTGGATTCCAGAGTTTCATCCTGTGACTGCCTTTAGCAAAGTATTATCCTTGATTTATTTCTTCAATAAATAACCAAAAATATGAATGACTTAAACATTAATAGTGGCTAGCATTTGGCCACGCCTCTTTCTCCACATCTTGCCCGTCTGCCGTCATTACTGAGTGGGTAGCCGCCAGGGATTGTGGGTACTGAGCAGTGGTGTGACTCTCTAGCAGCTCTGAAACACGAGACAGCCCGCCGGACATAACAGGCCTCTTTTCTTGTTCAGTGGATGGACACACACGCACGTACACAGACGCACACACACACACACACATACACAGACGCACACACAATCAGTGTCTGAATCACACACACAATGACATACAAATTCCTTGGAGCTTTCTTTAGAAGTCATTGTGTGCGACGGATCTATAATGAACATATTGTGGACTGATTCTTACTGGCCGCTTGCTTTCTTCAGATGTCTTAGAATATAATTTGGTTATTATGTTTAGAACTGTGTGTGTTTTTGTAATGTTGACAATTTAGTTTTTCATTTCTGGCAGTCAGAGTAAAGAAAGACTAACCTTGCTGCCTAAGACCCAGTTTACCAAAGTCGCATCTTAGCAATAAGATGCATGAATTCAGTATGTGACCTCTCGCAACATGATCACCCTCTATCATGTGAATCAATACATTTGTAGCCTGCCCCTTGACACAGACACCTCAAGTTGTGTGTGTGCGTGTGTGTGCGTGTGTGTGTGTGTGTGTGTGTGTGTGTGTGTGTGTGAGTGAGAGAGATTTCATTCCTTGTTCTGCTCAAAGAGAGTATCCCTTTAGAATAAAGGGATAAAAGGTGGAAAAATGAGGAGAATGACAGAGGAGGATGAGAAATCCTATTTACAGCAAGTATGTAACTATGCCTGTACAGTTTAGGTATATTATCATATTCACTGTGGTTTAGATCTGCAGTGTGAAAGCTGTATGGGGTGCATTGGTGTGGCAAAGTGCACCGGAGGTCAAATGGCAGCACAGACAGCAGCACTGATGGGGTCAACTCACGTTCAACTCAGTGAATACAGGAAGTGGATTTTAATTAGGCCATAAAATAACTCATTTTTCATTCATTGACAAATAGTGGAGTATGATTTGAGATTGTGATTATTAGCCGAGAGTTGGATTGAGCCCCACTCTGCACAGCTAAAAGATCCCACTCCTCGATGGTCACAACTTTCCAGACTGTCACTATGACTCAAGATATTTGAAAGACCAGTATGATTGTCGTTAAATTAGCCCAACAATAACGGTAAGTGTTTCAGTGGAAGAAAAACCATCAAAATAAAAATGTGTGGGTACGGTCGTATTTTGCTGCATCAGCATTTGTCCAAAATATTTTAGTTTGTCAAAAAGGAACAAAATTAGGCAAACGCATACCTCATTGGCCAACAGATAACCCAGGATGCCTAGTTTAAATAGTGAATATATAGGCTGTAACACATCAATATTCATATTTCAGATTTGACTCCATGAAATTATCCAGTATATGTAGATATTCAGCATTATTGCAGTTGAAATGGACCGGTATTTGAACTTGACTCTCTGGTGACTGACTAACGTTTCTCCTTCATTCCTGGACTGCTCTCCTTGATCAGATTAGACAGAGCTAGAAATTCCACAAAGCAGATGACAACTAAGATGTGTTATCAGAGTGTCAGGAGATCTACCAGGGACAGTAAGCCCATCTATCTGTGTAGGAATTAGTGTAGCACATGAATTCATTCTGCAGCCTTAGCTACATTTCCAAAGACCAAACGCAGATCTTTTAGGAGCTGACTTAAAGCTTGCCCATAAAACTAATTGAACCTTGGCTTCACAGCAATAGGAACACACATCCCCATGTGTACACTTTAAATTATGATAATGGTATTGGTATATTGCTCTATGCGTATGGAAGAGCCTACTCTTCAGGAAGTGGGTTTGAGAATCTGGATGCATTCTCCCAGAGAAACTTGCATCGGCACGAGCCTCACCTCCTGTTTGCATCTGTCCACCATTTCCTGCCTGTAGGAAATGTGATTGCATATGTAGGTCACAGTGCTCTGACCAGTGTACAGTGAAAGGCATAAAGTCTAATGGACCTTATGCATTAATTAAGTTGAGCTGATGCTGATTTTTTTTTTTTTCATTTGTTCACACTGCTTTGCTTACATGTTTAGGATATAGGCCATAATACATGGTCATATTTACATATTTAGGCCTGAAGTTGAGGCAGAAAAAAAATTGTAGGCCTACAGGCAGTTTAGGCCCAATGGATCAGCATGAATTGTCTCACTTTAAAGTCAGGCCTTTGACCAAAAGTATAAATCCTTGCTTTAAGTATTTGTCAAAGTTTGTATTTTTTCTGTTCAGTTCGTCTTCTATCACTCTTAATCCGTATGAAATCCATTGAGTGCATTATGTTGAAATTACAAAGGTATAAACAGTCAGTGGATTCGTTTTGTCTACAGTTTGGATTAACCAGCTGACTGGACATTACAACATAGTATCCCCATCATCTGCAATTACTAATAAAGCTATGATCTCTGGAACACAAAAAGTTCACTTCAAAATACTGAATCAATTCTGTATAATATTTCTTGAATGAAGATGTTTTAATTAATTACAGTTTCAGTAAATGGTGTAATGAGCCTATAGGCAAAACGTGGGATAAAAGTAATAGTAGGATACTGCTAAGAAAAATAAAAAAATAGACATGCGTGAACATAGAATAAAATGTTAATTACATTCATTTAAATACATAGATAATTTCAATAATTCAAAATTCATTATGATACAGTAAATGCATGCAAATAGCTAGGCTATAGTAGTTTCTTTGGCGGCTTAGGCTGCTGGAAATGCTGCTGTCAACAATAATAATAATAATAATAATAATAATAATAATAATAACAATAATAATAATAATATGAAAATATCATGTAAACAATAAAATGCTGCTGTTTTAGGCCTCCCCCAGGCTATCATTAGCTTAGCCTATTAAAGGAAATCTCTTGTTTCATACTACAAACGGCTATGTGTAAGTATATCAAGGTTGTGTTACGCCTATACCAAATCCATAAATTTATCTCAAAAATAAATAATACCGAATCAGCTTATTTTTATGTGATATGTAATTAGTCCTCCTCTCTTTGTACTTGCAGTCTTCAAAACAGCAAGGCCGCAGCTCCGGCCCCACAATCTAATCACCATAAATGCTTGAAACTTGGCAACAGACGACCAAAAAAGTGTCTCTCTCACATGGCGAATTAATGAGACCATCATACGTCCCCGTCATACAGGCTAAAGTACTTGCTGGCGTTTGAGAAGCAGAGATAAGGCGTGCTGCTCCCCGTGTACACAACGGGCAGCGGCATGGGCAACAAGCATCTCCCCAGCAGGTTGCTCTCTTTGTACAAGGCCGGGAGCTGCCCCACCACCACGGGCTTGCCAGTCTCGGGGAAATCGGTAACGGGTCCGTCGATATCAGTCGAGATCTGCCGTTTCAACTTATTCCTGCGGTTCTGAAACCATATTTTCACCTGGGTCTCCGTGAGCTGGAGGGAACTGGCGAGGCAGGCGCGCTCTGCGCTGCTCAGATAGCGTTTCATGTCGAAGGTAGACTCCAACTGGAAAATCTGTCTCTTGGAAAAGATAGTGCGTGTTTTCTTTTTCGTTATCAGTTTGCTCTTCTTGGTGGAGGTGCCTCCTTTGTGGGGGTCCGTCGTCGTCGTGGTGGAGCTGCTGTCGTCGCAGCTGCTGTCCCCGCTCTCGAAGCGCGCCTCCGTCGCCTTTCTCGGGTCTCCGCGGCTGATGACGACGGATTCCGTTGCTCCGTTGCTGCCGGTGACCAACTCTGAGAATAAAATTACACGACGTTTAGCCTGTTGTGGCTTAGGCTTAAAGCGTGCGACTAAACATACAAACTGACTTAAGCTGTAGTAAAATCACCTGATGAGACTCGTGCGTAACGGTGAACAAAGATGACACATGGTCTCTAATGTCGTGCAATTATACAGCTATCAATTCACCAGACGACGCACCACACATTAGTTTACACCCTTACCACTTTCGTTAAGTCTGGGGCCCGGATCCTGCCTCTGCTGAACTCCGTGCTCCTCGTAGCGGCGCTGGAAACCGTCTTTACGCATCGCCGTGTCATCCTGCAGTCCGGCGGGGTGACAACTGTCACAGTTCCTCCCGCTTGTCTTCAGGTTCAGGATGTTGTCAATGGTGAATTTCAGAGAGGCTGCGGGTCGACATGGTCCGTCCACTTTGTTCATATTCTCCAATGCGTTTATTAGTCCTCTTTTTTTAACTTCCGCGACGGAATTCGCTGCGCGCTGTGCTCTGAACGGGACGTTAATCTCACCACTAACGTCTTGATACTCCAAGCACCATAGCAGCAGCCACTGACCAGGCACTGCTGGGCTGGCGACGCTCTGCCTCCACCGTTACTGAACGGACCGGATGGAGCGCGTTTTGTCCTCATTGATTGGTCAAGAGGAGCGCAGAGTCACGGGCCAATTAGAGCGAAGGGGAGGGAGGGCAGGAGAATGTTGTTGTATTTTGGTCCCCACGCCCCCCTCCTCCCACCCCACCCCGCCCTCTCCTCCTCCTCCTCTTCATACATCTGCTGCATGGAGATATATAGCAGTGTTTCTCAAAGTAGGGCCCGGGGACCTCCGGGTGTCGTCCAGGAAAGTCAGGAATAGTTAAATTTCACTGTTATTTCACTCCCTAGATATCTGCGCAATGAGAGAATGTATGGGAATGGCTGTTTTGATCATAGGTTTGACTCTCCCCACTGTTATCATCCCAACTACAGTACAGGCAGTTGTATAATTTAGGACATTACATTGTCATAAAACATCTATTTGGGGTCCCGGACATGAAAAGTTTCTGAACTGCTCCATAATCTTCCAAATTGATAATTGAGTGGATCATTCATGTGGCCCCTGCATTTTAAGTGTGTGTGTGTGTGTGTGTGTGTGTGTGTGTGTGTGTGTGTGTGTGTCAATAATTGCATAATGGTGTTTCCCAGATGGACATGTTCTTTATTTAGAATTTAACATTTTTAGAACAAATATCAACAGAATATAATATTTTAAAAGTTTGGCTATTACCAACTTCTTTTGAAGTATGTGCAGCATTACGCATATAGAAACAAATTACGTTTTTATAGAAAATACAAACAAAATGTTTGTTTGTAATGCCATTTTCTATTCACAAAATTATCTTGTCAGTTGTAGCAGTTATTTATTTATTAGCCAAAGATGTATTTTTTCTTATATTGAAAGACGATGCGAAAACTTCTCATAGCCTCAAAATCGTCCCCTATATCACTTGTTATATTGTTAGTGCAATGTCAGCGTTTATTAGGCTATTATAATTTTATTTATTTTGGGTAGAACTATTGCTGGGTGTTTTTACTCTCTTTGATTTTTTAAAAGAATGCTATATAGGCCTATCTTATATTTTTAGGCTAATCTATAGGCCTATGAAAAATGTGTATTTTGCATATAGAGACATTCAGCGGAGAGTTGCAATCCACAACAGAATCCACGTTTTGTGGTGTGTTGGGCATTTTCGTCTGCTGTGCTAGGCTTTTGGTCTAATCGAGTTTTGTTACCCAACTTTACTTTCCCAAAATGGTGTTAAAGAGAAAAACGTTTATGACAGATTTGCAATACACATAAGTTTAATGCAGACCGTTTGGGAAATAATCTTTTTTTTGTATTTCAGCTGGCTAACTGCAAGTTGCTTGAACTCATTAACGTCTCCTCACGTGTAAGTTATGCACACCCTATTAAATATTGTATTAAAGCCTAAATGAGCATCACAAGTATCAACTCTGCAGATGGATTTCCCAGACGCCAAGAGAGAGAAGAGAGTGCATACACTAATAACAGACCTTACTTGCATCAGCAGAACGTGAAGAAATGGCCAGTAGGTCTGTAGGTTAACTTTGTCATTTCCCAAAAGACACACAGGCTCTGACTATATTGCTTTGTTCTGTGTTTGTGGCGTCACAGAACATATGGATTCACTTCACAGACAGGCGCATGGCATTCGATAATATACACAGTAAACCTATAGCCTACACGTTTATAACTGGCAGAAATGAAGAGACATTTGACTTGGCGTTACAAACAACAGAAAGGTAAACTACAGTGAGACACAAGACGGCGCATATTTTTTGTGCTTGATTTTTTTTATTTATCTATTATGTGAAAAAGTGACAAAGTTGGAAAAATGTGGCTTTAAATATAAAAGTTTGCAAAAATATGCGTGTATTCAAACATACATGAACAGCTTCGGCCTCTACCCTCGGCCTTGGCATGCTTGACTATTATCACAGCCTACTGTGACAAGAGCAGAGACTCTTGTAGAGACTTATAAACGGAAACATACAGATGATTCATCATTTATTCTGTGTAGTAATAATATTCTCTGCAGGTCTTATCTTTGGATGCAGTCAATAATAGTTTTCTGCGACCATGTGAGTTATTGCACGATTCAGTATCAACAGGGTAGGCGAATGATATGCACAAACAAAACAAAAAAAAGTTTGATATATCAGTCTTCAACAGTCTTTACACCAAGCCGGTCATCTGTGACCTTAACATACTCATGGAGTGAGCGAAAGAGGACAGAGGGTAATTGATGGAGTTGGAGAATCCCACGACGGGTGGCGAAACCTGGTGCCCGTTCAGGTTGAAACCCAGTGCTGCTGTGGGTCCGGGGCCCTCGTGATACAGGATGGGGACCCTGACAATCCGCTGGGTCGAGTGGGAAATATTTGCAGCCTCAAGGTCCGCCGCCAGCTGTCTCTTCCATTTATTTCTCCGGTTCTGGAACCATATTTTGACCTGGGTCTCCGTCAGGTGGAGAGACGCCGCCAGCCCGGCCCTCTCCGAGCTGCTGAGGTACCGCTTCACATCGAAGGTGGACTCCAGCTGAAACACCTGACTGCGACTGAACACGGTTCGGGTTTTCTTCTTCCGGGTGGAGCTCGGGTCCAAAGCTGCATCCTGGTCCGACCGCGCGTCAAAGCCATTCTGCGCGTCCTCGTTGTCGTCCGTCAGGCTGCTGTCGCCCGTTTTCCGGTCGGTTTCGTCGCTGCCCTCCGTTATTGGCTCGGACACGGCGGGGGAATCTCTGTCGCTGGTCGATATGGAGCAGCAGCGCTCCTCTGAACTCCTGGTATCATCCCTTGGACCTGAATGGGGGGGGGGCGGGGGGGGGGGGGAGAAAAACAACATAACATGAATCATGGCTTTGAAAAAGTACACTGCAAAAATGCCCATCTTGCCAAGTCGTCTCATAGTCTGATTATTAAACAAGTGAAAAAATATGCCAGTGGGTGAGACCAATGACCCACTTTTCTCGAAACAAGTGTCAATATCTTTTTTGATTCAAGAAAATTCTTAAAACAAGTTGATTTTAACTGCTAAAAGGTGTCATTACCTCTATCTACTCGCAGATTTTTCACATTACTTTAAGAAAATATATGAAGACTATATATTAACTTAGATTAAAAGACCTTTAAGATATGCTTGTGTCTTGCTGTGCATTCATGCCCATAAAGTTGAAGTGTGCAGGATGTGCAGAGTTTAGAAGTGTAGATTAGATGAGATTTGATTTGAGTAGATGAAACTTTAATGATCACTGTGGGGAAGTTGGGTCATCGCAGCAGCAGAGATTAGGATATAGACAAGAATAAAATAAAAAGAGAGTATCCTGTTGAAGACAATCCAGCAAGAAATTACAACTTTATAACTTTTAGTAAGAGAGTAGCCTACCAAAAATACTCCATTAAGTAATTACAACTTTATTGTGTGGGTTTAGGCCTCGGCCATGGTGTGTAGGCGTCCTTGAGTTGTATAGACAGATGGATGGAGATACTGTACATACCCAAGGGAGGGACATCTGACCTGAGGGCGCTTAGTGACTAGTGCCCAAATGGCTCTGAAAGCTTAAGTCAGCTGTGCGTAAAAGTTTCGTTTTGACGTGTGTAGTGCTGCTGGATTTCTGTTGGTGGGACGTTTGGCATTTGTGTGTAACCTTCAGGGCCACTATAGGATCGCTTGACGAAAAACAACCCTGGAATTTCCTCGCTGCCTCTTGGCAGCTGAAGGTGCAGTTGAGCGCTTACAGTGATCACACATGAAAAACAGAAGGTCTTAAATATGTTTTGCAGATCGATGCGGTGTCTGAGCCCAGGGCCCTTTAGAGATTTACCTTGCCTTTACAAGGATAACAAACCGGACAAACCAAGTGCACGCTCAGCTTTTTAACGAGTTTGGAAAGCCTGGCGGTAACGGAGGAGGTAGAATGAGAGAACAAGAGCCACGGCGACGGCAGTCTGGGCTCCACACACTCGCGCTGATTTTTATTGGTTTTATCTAATGAAGCAAGAAGCCACAGGCGACGTGCCAGCCTTCAAAATTACTTCCGTAGCTTTGATCCGCTCACGAGGCCACGTCTACCGGGATACATTTCCCCGGTAAATCAGCGACGTAGCAGCGTGAATAATCTCACCAAACAATCAGTGATGTAGTGGTAAATAAAAGGTGGTTAACGACTACCTGCAGTCGTCAATCATTATATGCAAACAGCAACCACTAAACAAAATCAATTAGGCTATATTTTCAGAAAAGCATCAATTTATGATTTTCTCTTAAGACTCTTTCATAGCTCATATCAACGTGATAGACTACTATGATGATTTCATATCATATAAATATTAATGTAAGCCTAAAAATGTAGATAAACTATATTCCATACATAACAATGTGGGTGAAAAGTGAATTTACCCTCCAATGTATCCCTGCTAACAATAACAGCAATAGCTGCAGCAACAAACAGTCATGCTTTTTGCTTGATAGGCTGCATAGACTACGATGCCCATAGCTTATACCATTTGCATGCAAAGCCCTTTTGCGCATCGACGAAAGAAATAATATTACAATCGGGTTATTTGCAAACACACAAGTGTAACTCGGTACTCACTGTTTGGTGTTTCCAGAGCTCTGAAGTTCAAGGCAGCCCCGCCGCGGTACCACTGCAACGACGAGTCTCTGTGTGGAGACCGGGATGTGGTGCTGTAGCCGACGGGCACTTGAGTGCGCATCTCGGCGTGGTGTGCGTCCAGGACTCGGCCGGGGGAGACCGTACCAGCATCCCCCCGACTGTTGTCCGCCATCGACCCCTGTCCATCCCGCCCCTTGCCCAATAGATTCTCAATAAAAAACGACGAAGCCCTCGATGAAGTGGGAGTCTGATTGTCTGTTAACTTCTCCTGCATGTTTCCCGATAATATTAAACGAGCCACCCCAAGCAGCCTCGTCCGGGCTCCGTCTCTTTCTGTCACCGTGTTACGCGTTACGCAAAACCGAGCGGCTCCCCTCCTGACCAAAAGTCCAAATAATCATTTCAAACGTCGTTCCTTTTCCACACCGATCGGATGAGGAGTCATGGCAAAGACGGGACGGGGATCTCCTCGGTGCCAGCAGGAGGAGAGAGAGACAGGGAGACGGAAGCAGTAGTACAGTGAAACGTCAAGTCAAACGCTTAACGAGCCGAGGGCATCCAGCGATTGGACGAGCACAATAGCAAATGGGGTTGTCCAAGGAAAGGAGAATTACTGTCTTGTGTGTGTGTGTGTGTGTGTGGGTGTGTGTGTGTGTTCACGTGCAGGCTCGTCCCCTCGGGGCCATGCAGGCAGGAGAAAACCTCTGTTCGTGGTACAGCACTCTTTATTTGGGTCAATTAGGGTGCAAATCAAAATAAAGATCCGCCGGGCGGCCTGCATCCCCGGGGTCGAGCCGCTGCAGTCCACTCTGACAGGGCAAGCGCTCACTGCGAGCTATTGGCTGCAGGGAACGACAGTACGGAGCCTGTCATTTTATAAGAGGTAGTGTGTGTGTGTGTGTGTGTGTGTGTGTGTGTGTGTGTGTGTGTGTGTGTGTGTGTTGCCCCATATACTTTAATACAGATACTTGCATTAAACATGCAGCTATACAGTATATATACTGTGTGTGTATATATATATATATATATATATCCCTGAAGTATATTTATTTATTTATTTATGCACGTGCTTCTGTTTTCTTTTTTTCTTTATATTCACAGTGACGTGATATTATCTACCATAGACGTATGTATTTACTGAACCATGCAAATTGGCACATGAGACATCAACGTCTGCTGTCAAAGGTTATCCAAACTGTGTGTAATAGGTCTATAGGTCTACTTATATGCTATTACTAATACCATTTGTCCTGCTGTCTTCCTTCTCATATTCATAAGTGCCTTAATTAGGCCTATATTTGTTTTCCTTTTTATCTAGATTTGATCGTTATAGAATTACTTATTCAGGCATATGCTTTTGTAATGGGCTACCTTTATAGCCATGTGTTTTCAGCGCAAGCTAAATAATATGATTCCATTAGGCCAGCGTCTTAAATATTTTCCGTTGTCATACAATAAGAAAAAAATCAGGGGATCGCATTCAAAAAATAATCTTAATGAATTATTGCAAAAAGCAGCAACAGGAACAAATAACACAAACGTTTCGGGCGTCTTCAGTTTGTCTACAATAGGCCAAGCTACTCATTTTTCTTATATAGAATAGGCTAAAACACAGACGTGTCTCATTTCCAATTGACCTTTCCAATTGACTTCCAGCAACAGTCCCGCACACTAAGGTGTCTCCTAATTGGCCCAACAGTTAGATTGCAGCAATTTGGGAAGCACTAAATAATATAGCCTACCATACTGGAATAGAGTTAGAGGACACGCACACGTCCAAACGTGCATAAACACAAACCCACTAAAATATAAAATGACATGCTCCCCAAGCTGTATGAGGTCATGCTGCCTCTCCTGCTTCACAACTTTGAACTGATCGGCCAAGAATGAATACTTTATAGGGTTATTTTATATGCAAATGAATGTAGACCTATACAAGCGTTGCTTACGGCTTTAGTGCTTATGGCATATATGGAAAACAGGATGTGTAGGTCTATAGCCTACTGTACAAACACTAAAAAGTTCACTGATTAAGGTTAATATGTCACCCGTGAATGCAGCCTCACTGTGCAGATTAAGATAAGCCTATCACTATTCGATCATCTAAAACATTTAAATGAGTGCTGACGGGCGTCTTTACCCTTTTCGTTGAAATGGCAAGACATTTGAGCTTTTTATTTCCCTCAATGGAGTCAGCGGCAGTGACCTTTAGCATTACCCCCACCCCCCACCCCCCCACCTCTCTCTCTCTCTCTCTCTCTCTCTCTCTCTCTCTCTCTCTCTTTCTCTCTCTCTTTCTCTCTCCCTCCCCCCAAGGCTAGACTTACCCTTTGACAGAGGATCAGAGTAATGTTGCTCTTCAACCTAACACTCAATACCGACAACTAGCAGTAACATGACCCGTGTGTTGCAGAGGTCGTACACCTGTCTTGTAATATCCCGGTCAATACGCGACATAATATCGCGCTGACTGATGTGTGTTGGCTTGTTTTTTTGGGGTATTTTTTTGTGTCTCTTTGTCTTCCCAATGAGGCCAAAAAGCCTTGTTTTCTCCCTCAAGCATAAAAACAGAAGTAATATCACCAGGTGAGGCTGGTTGCGGAAAGTTTAGCGCCTGCTATTTTATAATGTGAAATTCTAATAGTCCCTACCAAAAAAAAAGTTCCGTTTTCTTTCTGACATTTGCCTGGCTTCGGCACCAGGAAATTTCTTTTTAATTTTTCTATTTAATGTTGAACCTTAATTTTAGTGAAGATGTAGAGAAAATGAAACGCAGAAACAAGGCTTACGAAAAACAACTGGGCCTAAAATCTTATAATATTATTTAGAAGTGCTATACAAATAGCAAACCCATTAAGTATAATGTCCTATGGAAATATGAAAGTGATACCTAGCTGCTCAAAATACCGCGATAAGGACATTGTGAACTCAATCTTGACTCCCTGCAGGGAGCAGGGGCAGGTATTTTTTCGTTGGGACTCAGTCAACCATTGCTTTTTAAATTAGTTTAAATATCTTAAAAGTCATCATAGACTTCCGATAGACAGGGGGGCTATAGGACATCTGAGACCTGTTATTTTCTGCAAAAATAACACTCTTTGCAGCCTGCTTTGAAGCTCATGGATCATGCATTGCATAAATTGTCTAAAATTTAAAAAAGATCATTAGCTCGTCATTTTAGACGACGATATGTTCCATGCAAACATCGTAAGCCATATATTTGACTGCTTTTCAATGTTTTTCAGCGGCTTGCATTGTAGTAATATATTGATTCTCCCTGTAGGCTAGTTGGCACAACTACATGATTGGGAGGTGTTTTGTTCTGTTGCAGATAATTGTTTTCAAATTTATCAAGAAAAATAATCTCTCTCTTTCTCTCTCTCTCTCTCTCTCTCTCTCTCTCTCTCTCAATAAAGTACAATCTTATCTTATCTTTCAAAAGTGATCCTTGTTCAATTCAAAATATTGATTCATATTAATGATCTATAATGGGCGTTTCTTTGGGTTGGCTGTCCAACAAGAGTAAGCATAGTGCAGAGTTGGCGTGTGATATAAAGCCAAATTGCGATATTGTCTTAGCTAATGCTTTTTCTTCAGCAAACAGCACAGCATTCTACTCTCTCCCTAAGCTCTCCCACTTATCATCATCATCATCACCACCACCAATAACATCATCATCATCCTCTTTCTCTTTCCCCAATTTGATCTTCCTAAACAGGTCCATAAAAACAAACTTTGAGAGCATGCATGGTCAAGTGTTCATGTATCTCTTTGATTGTGTTTCTTTATACAAGTGGTTGTGTGTGTGTGTGTGTGTGTGTGTGTGTGTATGTGTGTGTGCGTGTGCATGTGTGTAAGCATACTGTGTGTTTGTGTGTTAGTTGAAACACTGCATTAGATCAGGTTTCTCTGTGTACACCGGGCCGTCTGAACGATGTGGCACCCTGGCCAGCGCCCCCTGCTCTGGGGGCAGACAGCCCCGACCCAGAGGCCCCTCTCTCACTTTCTCTCTCCCTCCTCTCTCCTCTCTCTCCTCCTCAGATCCTTATCCAGCCTGGCGTGCCCTTTACTTTATATGGCCTGCTGGCCTGCTACCCGGCTCCGCAGCCCGGGTCCCCTCCATGCCACCACAGCCATGACATCAGCTTACAATTGAAATACAATTTTAGCACTGGCAAAATCATATCATCAATATGTACTGCAGTAGACAGCTGCATCAAATTGAGCATATTTCAGCACTTGGCTTTTGTTAGTGTTTTCCAGCCCTTAATGCCACCCGGCCTGTGAGCAGAGAAACAGAATGTTACAGTTTGTGTTGTTAGCCTGCAAGAACAAAGTGAAGTGAGACTAAATCACAGCGCTTTTGTAAAACACATTGCATTTACTGTGCATAACTTATATGCTTAGGGAATCATACACAAGTCCAGTATGAAAGACTTTCAAATCCTCTTGTCTGCTGAAACCTCAATTCCATTTTGTCCTATTCTGAGTAAAGGGATAAATTAAATTAGGCTAAGAAAGAGACACAGGTGATCATTTCTTCAGAAACTAACAAGAATGAAACAGAAAAAATTGACAAGACTGCGTCAAAAATGTCCAATATTTTCCTAGAAAAGTTTGTGGATTTGCATTTAAGTACATTTCTATGTATATGACTCATTTTATTTGAAAAATGTTTGCTCCAAATAATTCAGACAATCAACTAAACAATTAAGCAATCATATTCCCTCTGTGGCTTCCTGATTTAAAGTTTAAAATCACCTAGATCTAATCACCATTCCATAACAGCCATTACTCTTACATGTGATTTTAATGGCTCTGGAATATACCGTTCTCAGTAGGGGGTTTACAGTCAATGAAAGTGGAGACAGTTTGACCTAGTTCATTATGGCGGAGGCTGTGAGACAGGCAGGCAGAGACAGGAAGAAGGCATGCATGTCCTGTGGGGCATTTCACAACTCTCTTATGTTAAGAGGTATCCATAGTGAGTCAGTGAAGTATAGTGGCCTCAGCTGACTTTTATGTGAGGCTATGCATGCTCTCACAAATTAACGCAAGCATGAATTCATACGCGCACACACATGCATTCACAGACATTTAACTTCTCCTTTGGTTTGTTCATTTCTGACAGTGAAGGAATTGTGATTAAAACAAAAGATAGGTAACTGAACATTAGTACAGCTGACAAAACTACATGGAGATCAGACAACTACTACCTATCGACAGACACATACTGTATCTTGTCTTGGGTTTGTGGAGGGCCCTCTGATGGTCAAGGGCCTGTAATGCACCTTAAAGACATTCATCACACATTATTTTCCAATAGTTATCTCACCATCAAATCTCAAGAATCCACCTTGCACCATGCTGATTAGTCAGCAGCTTCCTGCAGAAACTTCATAAACTAGCATAACTCCCAGCTGGTATTCTGTAGGCAAACTAACCTCCTGCTGGAAGTTCAGCAAAGCATGGAAGTGGTGCAAAGGTGATTAAGTCTTGACTATTCTAAACTAATTGAACCATAATAAAATACAAAATGGGTTCTCCCCCTCCCTGTAAACCCACAAATGTGGTGTGTTGCATTTACAAATAGTGTGTAGCCTATTGAATAGTCACATGGATTATTTCCCCAAAGTGTGCCATCTAAGCTTGTCTCACTATGTAGATCTCACCTTCTAACAAATTCTAACATTCTAACAAATACTGTATATTCCACTGCATCCTCACTCTCCTTAACAGGCAAGCCAGCTTAGCTGAAGTGTGCTGGCTTTGGCATTAATAATTCACTGTACATAATAAGTTGATGCTGCAGAGTTTGTTCCCATTGATAGTATTAGCCGAGGTGAGCATTCTTGGCCAGACTTTGTGACGCCAGCAGACTAGCATAAAGTGGGCTTTAATTGCCCATAATCTCTGTCGTTCTCTTTCCCCTCAGTGCGAGTCAACAGCATAGCCTACAAATGCCAGACCTTAGCGAGGCCTTTTTAGCTCCATATCAGCTTGAGCCTCACACTGAGGAATGCTTGAAAGGGATTTTAGACTCAGAGCTCAAAGAACTTTAGAGGGGTTTTTGGAAGGGCAGAGCTCTACATCTAGTCTTACTGTACTGGGATGTGTTCAAAACAAGCTAAGGGTTTTAAGTCAGCACATGCACATTTGTTTCCAAAAGCATAAACAAGAGCTTTACACCTCGGGACAGATTGTTTCTCTGCTTTACAAGACAAACTTTAGTAATGCCGTTGTATCTCAACATGCATTTGTAATAGAAGATGGCAGAACATCAAGATATAACTTAAATAAACAACATAGGTCAGTTGCTAACTTTTGAGAAATGCTTACTAACAATGTTATTTTCCTTCCACATCTGTTTTCTCTGTCTCTGATGTGCATATCTCTTTCATTATTAAGTATGCATTCAGAGCCTGCTGTAACCTAGTTTCTTTATCATTCTGTCTGATGTATTTGTGTCAGTGGGCCATCTATTTGAAGAAGACCCTTGGTTTTATATGCCTTGGCCAGATTCCTTTAGAATACACACATCTAATCATTATCAACCTTGCATGCAGGATAATGTCATTTTAAAAAACCTGACTTGAAGGGTCAGACCTTTTATGTAGAGTCAAATGTTCAAGTTCAAAGATTTTATCCATAGGCCTTTGGCAGTCCACACAGTCTGGAATTCATAGGCAATGGCATAAGTACATCACATCAAATTACGTCCAAATGGGCTGTATGGGAAAAAAATCTTAATTGTTGGTGCAACTAAGCTGGGCTGCTGCACCTGACTCTTTGCTGTGGGCTTACTGCTACAAGCAAGATATGGATTTGTGCAGGAGAAAGTCAAACATTAGCTTAAATCTTACATAGATCCACAGTTGATTGGTGTTTATTTGCACATAATATTTTTTTTGAACTGTCTCGAATGCAAAGCTGAATATATCAAAATAAAAAATACAAAAATCAGCTACACACAATCACAATATTTTTTGTTTGTTTTGTTTGTAGCAAAAGGCAAATGATATAGACCCATCAATGGCAAATTGAAATAGACAAGGTGTAAAGCAAAGTGAGTAATCTAAGCATGAATAGAATATCTATTTTGTATTTATTTGTCTAGTTGGTCAATTGGTCGCCACAAAACGAGGATAATGTTAATACTTAGGATACTTAAGCCATCCTTAAGCCCGAGATCAAACGAGCCAATTTAAAGATAAACATAGTTGAAATCTCCAATATTCGTTTTTTTGTTAATAATACTTGCAGAAATGTTTATCACTTAGGCTACTGAAAAATAAACTAAAAAATAACTATGATGGATGCGATTAGCCCATACTATCAGCCTATTTGCCAACAGCCCGATGGCAGACTTTATAGTAATTCTCTCAAATATTTCTGAAAGTCATATCCATATTTGTTGCATGAACCAGGTTTTTCTTTAAAAAAAAAAAAAAAAAAAAAAAACCTTCAATAAATTCTGGTTTTAAGTCATCTTTATCATGAATCGCAAACACCAATATAAACAAAATTACATTAAAAAAATATTTATGTTTTTCTATAAAAGACTGTCCTTGTCCTTGTAAATTAAATAAGTTTGGTAGTAGCCTACTTACTGTGATGTATAGACTGAATTTCATATCATAAATATTTATGTCATTCTAAAAAAAAAAGGTGGTAAACTGAATTTAGGTGAGTTTAGCCTCCACTGTCCCTGCTGTAACTTCACTCGGACGTCTGTACCCAAGACCACCACTTCCAGTTTCTTCACGTATAACGGCCTTATGTGTCTGGAGGTTTTCTAACGGGAATGTCCGTTTGTTTAACCTCTTTACGGTACGTTAACCCCTGTCAGGAGCGACTCGTCAGCGCAGTACAAAAGGGCTGAAAAGCGGGGACCTTTCCCCCTCGAACGACCCTGCGCTCAAATCCAAGCCTCCCGTCCGGCTCTGAAGCGCTTAGAAAGTCTCCTAAACCCTTACGAAATAGAAATGATCCTATAAATTATGGGACACTATACAAATACTAGGCTATGGCAAACCTATATGGGAATATGCGATAGGAGATTAGAAAATACCATAAACTAAGGTCATACACTCACTCTTTACCACAGACTCAAGTCCCTGCGGTAATATTATAGTGATGTCATAAGATAAAAAAATGTCATAAAGGTTAAGTCCACTATGAACTCACTATTGAGCATCACAAACACACTATGGCCTCAGTCCCTATAGGAATAATATAGGAATATTAGAGGCCCTAGAGGTCTAGTGGTTTTTCGTTAGGGAACTTTACGGCTCCTACCAGGACGGACCAAACATTAAGTCTACTGAATAAAAGTAAATGTTGCTTAGAAGTTAATAAATGTGAGAGTAAAGACACGGCAATCAGTTTTGGACACATTATTATAGCTGTCCAAACGAAAACGGCACTGCTGCAGTTCCCTAGTCTCTCAGTCAAATCTTGGGATCTGTCTTTGTAGGGGAACATTACATGCTAATACCCTCTAAGCAAGGTATAATATTTCTCTATAATTTCTTGCCATAGTTGAAAACACGTGGCAGGGGGACTTGCTGACCTGCCCTTACCAACCGACATTAATAGGCTTATGGCAAATGGATCAATGTGCGCAAGAGCCAAGACCTGCATAGCTTTCAGTGCCGTATTTGAATCAGGCTTTGAAATCAGGAATTCGGTCATAAGGCAAATGGTGCTGAAATGGAAAACTGTAAACTATGTATAACCACACTGCGTTTGGCCCCGTTCCAAGTTAAAGAAATCCATCGGTGACACGTGATAGATGCATGCACCAGGCCTATAGGTTACAATAATTGAGCCAATGAAAATTGCAACATAGTCTAATTGTGTCTGGGGTGTTTTCTGTCTTACTGCACCTTCATTTGAAAGCGCAACAACGTCGCGGGTTTAAATTCATCCACAAATGAGAAAGAACAAAGGCGATTGGTGTTACATATTTCCCCCACTCAAACGTTAATGACCGTATGTTAGCCAATAGTCACTCATTAAAAATCCGATTAGCAGCCTATTAGGCTGACCACAAATTACAAATCTCATTTGATTTGCGCCACAGTGAAATTCAAATCCAACAAGGCAAGTCATGTGAGTTTTGCCCTCAGTCACTGAGTTTGTTTTAAAGGCTGTTTATTCAACCCCGCGCCCTCGAGCTGCTTGCAATAATTTCAGCTTGTATGTTCAAACAATTAGGCTAACTGGTGGTTTTTCTAGGGGGGACCGTCTCTCTCTCTCTTCACTCATCTCATGCTCAGATGAGCGCCTATCAAATTAAACGATCGCGTGAGAAAGAAGAGGAGGGCACGAGAAGCGCACCGAGTGTGAAGACGGGCTCGGGGGCGCGCGCCGCCGCCGTTCCGCGCCCTCGAGGTTAAATCAATTGTGCATACGCGTAGCTAATTAGGACGGTCTGGCAGGTTGTGGCTTCACACCCCATCAACATCCTGTTAAAATAACTTCCTTAACCAACTAGCATCATTATATCTTGGAGGCTTTACAGCTTTTTGAAACCTAATATGGTGACTTCATATTTGCAGGTTGGCTTGGAAGAATAAAGAGAGCAGCTTCCTCAAAGTCCCGGGGATATCCTGTAGCTCCAACTCAGTTTAGTAACGAATTTGCAGCTTGGATTTGCTGAAACTGAGTGCATTATACTGTTTTCACCCAAGGCTGTGAGTGGGATTTCAAGGGAGACCTGGCAGCTGCTCATATCTTTAAGGACCAGAGGGCCCAGATTTGTACTTTTTTAATCAAAATATTCTAATTCTAAACATTGGAGCTCACTTATCTGGGTGATTTTGTATGCGTTTAATCAGAATTGGGAATTTTTTAATAGTTTAAGTAATTTTTCAGAATGTTTTTTCATTCTTTTTTGTTTGTTTTAGACTGCAGTACATGGATGCTGCACATAAGCAACAATAATTATTAAATAAAGGAAATCGTTTTTTCTTTCTTTTTTTTTCTTTTTTCTCACTCATATTACATTGCAGTAAATAGTCATAAGCTTCCCTTTTAGCACCCAGACTGTGACAGCTTTTGTTGTCAATGAAAAAGTCACTCAAACACATTCACCAACGCCTTCACAAATCACTAGTAACATGCATTACATGTAAAACAACATAGCTAAACATCATGATTACCTAAACGCTTTATATTTTGTTTGTAATAGAAGATTCTTATTTTTTTGTCTTTTTTTTGTCTTGTCTTTTGTCTTGTTCACTGAAATCTCTACAAAAATACACATCTTTTATCATTTCAAAATGCAGCATATTGATCATTGAATCTTGGCGAGGCTTGTCATCAAATGTTCCACCAGTGTGTATGTGCATGCACACAGTAAATAAATGACTGCCCAGTGCCCACCCTCTGGTTATGTGTCATGGAAAAATAGAGTAATACATAAATTTCTACATTTTCATACAGCATGCTGTGATTAGTGGGTAAATGTATGGATCCCCTCCTCTCCTTTAGGGCACAAGCAACATCAGTCATTTCATTCTTGTCATCAACTGCATTCATTTTGCTCCTACATCCATTATTTCAATTTAACTTTCCTGGAAGTTATCCAACAGTGAAACTCAATAAGCAAAAAAGACGGATTTTAACAAATTAACTCGTTGAAGAAGAACAATTAATGAAATTTTAGGATTACTCAGATTCTGATGTATGCATGTCTTGGCTTACAGCGTAAACAAGGTGTAAACATGTTCAACCAGCCAGTAATACGATTAACATCAAAGCAATGAACATGATTTAATCGCTGCGTGGATACTCAGGTTATGATCCAAATCAAGGTTGTATTTACATGACCCATGTCTTATTGTCAGTATTCTCATACATAAAAGTGATTTAGAAGTTACTTTATTTATGTGCGTAGTAATATTGTACAATGTTAAAACAAAGTGTTGAAGTGATGAAACACTAAGGTAAAACGGCTCAAAAGAAGAAAAAAATACGTAAAAACCAAAAACAAATGAAGACCCAAGTTGATTATATAGCAGCAACTCAGTGTCAACAAAACACAAGGAGGAAAAATCACAACAAAATATATATGGCCTACAAAATGCAATGACAAAGAATAGTGCTCACATAAAGAAAACATAGCAGCTGCGACAACAAACCCCATAGAGTGTAACACCCGGCGTCATGGTGGAGTTGGATTCATATAAGGAAAAAAATGATCAGACTAAGCTTTATAAGTGAAAGGTAACTTTCTTGCAACTGATACTTTTCAACAGAAAAAAAAAGTGAAAAGTGAGTGCTTCAATACTGATAGAAATGGAACTACAATTTCCTCTAGTCGACTTATTTTCAGTTAAAACTTGGCCGGGTCAGCTTGAAATTCTTTGTGAATTTGAACGTTTTAAGTTACAATTAAGGTAGGCTATGACAGTCTTGGTTACTCTTTTGCTCCACTGATCAATAAACAATCAAACAACAAAAAAAAACTATTGGAAGGGAAAAAAAGGCTTGACTTTTATCTTCCCTTGTTCTTCATCTAATGTGTTTTGGCACTCGAGGACAATAGCTGAAATGAGAACAAGACTAATACGACATTATTACTGCATTGCATCCCTTCTGGCGACTTTTATTGAGTAAACAGCAGCGTACAGTCATGGTATAATCCAGGTATAGGTTGAGAGAGAGTGACAGAGAGAGAGAGAATCCAGATTTCAGAGGCTAGGATGTTGAAGAACAATGTAAAGAGAAAACGTCAGGGGAAGACAGGAATAGGAGAGAACTGGGGTAGAAGGAGCTAGAGAGCGTGACCAAGGGGGGGAGAAGAGACTGAAAAGAGAGGGAGAAGAAGAGAGAAGACCGGGAGGGGAGATGAGAGAGTGAAGAAAAGGCAGGGTTGCTAAACTAACCTGAAGTGACATAAAAGAGTAAAGAGCCTGTGTATGCGCGCACATGTATATGTATGTGTGTATGCCTGCATGTGTGTGTGTGTGTGTGTGTGCGTGCGTGCACATGTGTGCGTGTGCATGCGTGAGTGTTAGTGAGACGCCAGGCTGCACTCTGTTTTCTTCAGCCTTGTCACGCAACGTTAGTCCAAGCCCCGCCCTTCCACCACTATACTTCCTGAGTGTGCGTATAGCCCTCCTGACCTACCATCCAACTTAGGCACAAACACACACACACACATGCGCATGCACACACACACACTTGCATATCTGAGACATGGCCTATTTTCAATGACTCTCAGGCTAAAGTGATTATTTCATGGCCTCCATGCTTCTTCCAGCTTGCGGGGGGGAGTGATGAAAACCTCAGCCATGTTTGGGCCATTTAATGTGCTGTCAGTGAATTAGTGAATACAGGGATCACCTTAATCTGACCCTCCCCCTCCTGGGCTAAATCGACTTAGTATACATGAGGACACGCAATGGCATGGATGCGGGATACAACAATGTCCCTAATCTCCATCACAATCTAATGGGATATTGTATGGAGGATGGATTGTCTGTAGGAAACAATATGATTGGACGCTATATGAAATCAAAGGCCGCTTTAATCTGGTATTCAAGTGGGGTGTCCAGGCTGAGGAATCTCTCCTTTCCAATGCGTGCACGGCCAAACCTTTGGATCGGTCCTAATGACACCAGTATCAGTTATGTTGGTGACCTCTTGACTCAATCTGTGAAATTTGAGTCAGTTGGTCTCAAAGTGAATTCTACAGAAATTTTAAGACATCCTTCATTTTAAGATTGTCCGCTATTTATTTTACATCACCCAAAGCATGTACGAAAATTTCAGCCAGAAAAATCATGCTTCTGCTTAGGAAACAAGCTCAGTCGTACTCATAGTAACTTCAAAAATTTTGACTTTTCCAAGACTTTACCTCAGTTACCCTGTTACCTCAGTTCATATCAAAACTGAGTACAATTTAACATTTAAAATTCCTAATTTGTTATACTTTATTACTATGTTTTTCTATATGCTCCTTTGTATTTATTACTTGATATTTTTTTCTAGTTTCAGTCAAAAACAATTAAATTGTGTAAACACCACACCGGGCAGTATTTTTTCTAAAATCTCAAACCTGATTTTTTTTTTTATATATATATTTCAAATGAAGTACGATTTTTTTTTTTGTCATTGACTAAACTTGCTTTGCATTTACTTGTTTCAATATTTATCTAAGGAAATATTTTGCTGTTATAGTTCCTCCAATATCAATGGAATCTATATTATTGTTATATTTCTCTGTGAACTTTTTTTCAACTTACAGCTTTTTGTTCACAGAGAAATTAAAATAACAATGAAAGATTAAATGTTTTACACTGAGGGATTTTTTTAATCACGTTTTGTAGGTTTAATGTAATGGTCATGTTTTGAAAATATTTAGCTACGAAATATTAATTTTGTATTAATGTCTTTTTGTGTTAATAAGTCTGCAGTAATTGACTTAATATTTCCCATTCGATAATGAACTATAAGGTTTATTGTAAAGTCCAGGTTTTAAAATTAAATTCATGCTACAATTTCTAATTTCCCGTCTAATTCAGATGGAGATATGGCTTTTTGTTACTTTGAAACAACAAAAAAAATCAGAAATTCAAATACGTCTCTTTCCATGCTCTCTTTGCACCTTATTGATATCCTATTAAAGAAAGAATAGTTTTACTATTTTACTATTTCATCTTGCAGTTTTAATATGCAATTACTTTTAGCCCAAATAATTTTCTTTACAATGTCAAAAGCAACTATTAGAATAGAAATGTTTCCAGAATTTCATTTACCTCTCTCCTTCTGCTTTTGCTCATGTTTTGTCCATGCTGTCAAACAACACAACTCTTGCAGGTCTGAAGTTTTCTTGACAGTTAACCAGAATTTTAAATTCCAGAGAAGTTCCAGAAGAGTTCCAGAAGATGAAACACTTTGTTTCTCGAGGTAACATGGAGGGAACATTCCATGTGTGTTTGTGTGTGTATGTATGTGTGTGTGTGTGTGTGTGTGTGTGTGTGTGTGTGTGTGTAGGGTGATAAAGGCATGATTAGATACATGGAGGCCTGCTGCTGAGTTCTGCCCTGAGTATTCTGGCTGATGATTGGATGAAGCCACACAGTTTCCTCTCTCTCCGCAGGTTCCCTGGCCTTTGTCAAGGCCCAGATTGTCAAGAACCATTTGCACCCTACCTTGTCATGCATGCACACGCCTGCATGCACACCCACACACACACACACACACACACACACACAGACACACACTCACACACTGGACTCACACCCCTGGTGCTCCTACTTCTGATGGTATCGGACTGTTTGAATTCCATAATGTCACTGTGGTAGATCCCCATTAGAACTTATACTAAGTACTGTAAATATGCCAAGTAACTACCAAAATGGAATTTCCTCACAGTAGCGTTTTTGGGTGTTTCTGTTTTTTATGGCACATTACACACACACACACACACACACACCAGCAGCAACAGCAGCAGCAGCAGCAGGTGGCACCAAAGTACATGTTTTCATTTGCTCCCTTTGTAGGTCACACACACACACTCTAACCTTCGTGTTCTAAGGTAATCATCTCTTGTAATGTCTTTTCCCCTGGGTGAACCTCAAAAAATCAGTGTGTTCCAATGCTTTACTCTGCTTTTAGTGATTTTGAATTTGCACAGCAACTCTTATCTGCAGGAAAGCACCTTAAGTAACAGGCTGACTCAGGTGTGCTGCTCCAGTACGCGCTACGCCAAGTTGTTCCTGCCTGCTGCCATTAAACTTTTTTAATGAGTCACACATTCGCACACACACACACACTTGTGTAACATATGTAACACACACACACACACACACACACTTGTGACATATGTAACAATTAGCACATATACAGTCCAACATGCTGCTTTACACATATATAGGCTACATTGCACATATACGTATGTTGTAAATACATAGTTTATTTTGCATTGCATTCTTTATTTATTTTTATTTTTTTAATTATCCTAATTATGTACCTGATGGGTGCTTTGTTTTGTCTCTGTGTGGTGTCTTAAGTGCCTGCTGCTGTAATAATTTGAATGTCCCTCTGGGATTAATAAAGTTCCTATCTATCTATCTATCTATCTATCTATCTATCTATCTATCTATCTATCTATCTATCTATCTATCTATCTATCTATCTATCTATCTATCTATCAACTCTGAGAGTGCTGGTCTTCCACATTAATATTATTATTGTTATTATTATAATTAGTAGTAGTAGTAGTAGTTGTAGTATTAGTAGTAGTAGTAGTAGTAGTAGTGGCAGCAGCAGTGGTAGTAGCAGTAGTAGTATTAGTAGTATTACTATTAGTATTGTTATGAGTTGTATCTCCAAACTTAATTCTTGAAAGCACAGTCATTGTGCCTCCTTGCTTTCAGTCTTAGTAGCAGAGTAAGTGTAATGTGAATTTGACCCACAAGATGGCACTATAGTCAAACTAATGCCGTTCTTTGTGGCCGAGAACGAAGCCTTCTGCCCTCCTGGATTCTTTTCTCTGGTTGTCAAGGCAACAGAATGCCAGCAGGTTCACCCTGAGGATGAGAGAATGTGTGTTATTTTAATGCCATTCTCTCAGGTATGCTTTTCTGATACTCTTAAAGGGTTTTACTTTCCAAGGTCCATAGCTCTATCTTGAAACCTGTTTGGGAAGGATAATGACTTGAAACATTTTCCAAATGGTGGTAATTTGATTTTGTAATGAAATAATGTTGCTATTGTGGAAGAAAACTCAAAATCTGGATGATTACACAGAGTTTTATAGTGTTGAATATTCATGATTATGGTAATAGATAGAATTTATGTAGACAGAATATAATAAAGCTATTGGTCAAAAAGTGTAAGGTCATATGAACAAGACTGAACAACCAATGATAATTATAGTTCTAGCACTTTAAGGAGATGCATAATAAGAGGCCTTCTTCTAGAAGACAACAAGTTATTTTGTCAGTGTTTCTATGAGATTTGGGCATTTGCACATTCCAGGCTCACAGTTCTGTGAGAAACACACAAGATGTTACTGTAGAGTTTAATAATGGTGACGCAGATTCAGTATTCTTGAGTTTTAGGCACTTAAGGTGTAAATATGGGTCAAAGTTACATATTAAGTGAGCATATAGGAATGGTGTTTAGTAAACACTACCAGTCAAAAGTTTGGACACAAACATTTTTCTTAATTTTTACTATTTTTCACATTTTGTAATAATAATAAAGACATTAAATCTATGAAATAACACAAATTGAATTATGCAGCTATGTGTTAAACAAATCAAAACTATCTTATATTTTAGATTATTTAAAGTAGCCGCCCTTTGCCTTGATGGAAAGGCAAAGGCTTTGGAAAGAAATTCATACATAGGATCAACTTCACTATTTATATTTGTCCAAGAAACAAATTTCAAGCATTTAAGCATAAGCCTTTAGATCAAAATGGCTTTAAGAGTTTTAAGAGAGTGTCAGTTTTCACTTATATAATGCCTGACATTACAACACATTACGACATACAAACACACACACTATTCACATTATAGTAATTTAGGTGACACTTGGTGGTGGCAACTTATGATGAGCAGGCTGAAGGTTTCAGTGTGTTGTGCAAGGCCATTTCGCCCAGACATGTGTCTCATCATGCAAACATCAACTTTTTGAATGTTGAAAAATTGAACCTGTGACCCTCCGTATGGTCTCTCTAATCACTGGGACAGGCTGCTGCACCTCATTACACCAGGCGGATACAAACAGACTTGTAAAATCTAAACAGGGTTTAGATTTTAACATGCCATATGTCTAGCAGCCTTTTTATTTAAACTGGTTTTATATATTATGTTGGCATCAATTCTTAAACGACTCCATTTCCATTTTTCTTGTAGATGTTTTCTGATGTCCATGAAGATGAACAAGATTTGCTTTAACCCAACTGACAGAAACACATCTAATTCTCATTTTATTTTTTGCAACATTTCAAACGTTTCCGTAAAATTAGCTTGACAGTTGGATGGAAACATACAATAGCTGTAGCTGCTGCTTAACAAATGTAAAAATGTTTTCCATAACATTCTTAAAATGTGCTGGCAAAGAGTGACATGATACTCACCTCCACAGCCATAGAGCTGGATTGGAAACTGCAATGGCTAAACTGGAAACACGTGCCCAGACCCCGCTGCTATCTCCAAGCTGATTCCAATCCCTTTATCAGAGTGAGACGCGTGATTGGATGACTCAGTCAGCAACAGTTTAAAAGGACCATTGAGTTTGCAACATTCATCAAGCTTGGTTGGAAGAATAGTTTCTGGTTTTGTCGTGTGGCTACAAAAAAAGGCACGAGCTGTACAGGCTGGTGGCTGACCTTAACTAAAACAAAATGGCTTTTGGCATTTGTGTGAGGTAGTGTTGTTGTTTTTTTTTTTGTTGTTTTTGTATGGGGACAGTTTCAGGTAGTTAATTTTGCCAATTTGTATAATGCTTATGTTTTTATAAGTTGCTTTCTTTTTTCAGGGTGCTCTTGCTCTCTCTGATAGCTTTTGGACAACATGTGCACGGTAAGCATGCTACATAATCCCGGTTACACTTAGCAAACTTATCTACAAGACTAACGATTAATCTTTTTCTCTTTATAGCTATCGGCTACACAGGTCAAGGCTCTAGTGGCATTAAACCTCATTTTAAGCCCACTGTGGATTCTGAGAGCAGCCACAAACCTTCTCTAGCCTCTACCAGTTATGAGCAACCAAGCTCTGCACTGCCGGGAGCTTCTGTTGATGGTTATGGACCCAGTTATGCTCAGAGTGGTTCCTCTGGAAATTACAAGCCTACCACTGCGGCCAGGTCTGGTCCCATTTCATCAAGTTATGGAATTGAGATGTATTCTAGTCGCCAATCGGAGCCCAAGCCCCAGCAGCAGCCGAGCTACCAGCCCAAGCCCCAGCAGCAGCCGAGCTACCAGCCCAAGCCCCAGCAGCAGCCGAGCTACCGGCCCAAGCCCAAGCCGCAGCAGCAGCCGAGCTACCGGCCCAAGCCCAAGCCGCAGCAGCAGCCGAGCTACCGGCCCAAGCCCAAGCCGCAGCAGCAGCCGAGCTACCGGCCCAAGCCGCAGCAGCAGCCGAGCTACCGGCCCAAGCCGCAGCAGCAGCCGAGCTACCAGCCCAAGCAGCAGCTGAGCTACCAGCCCAAGCCCGAAACCAACTATGGTGTTGTCCAAAGCAAAGCTGGCATGTGGGATTTTGGCTCTGCTGAGGGAGGTGCTGCTTTTGGATCTAATGTCCAGCCCAAGCCGCAGCCGAGCTACCAGCCCAAGCCCAAGCCGCAGCAGCCGAGCTACCAGCCCAAGCCCAAGCCGCAGCAGCCGAGCTACCAGCCCAAGCCCAAGCCGCAGCAGCAGCCGAGCTACCAGCCCAAGCCGCAGCAGCAGCCGAGCTACCAGCCCAAGCCCAAGCCGCAGCAGCAGCCGAGCTACCAGCCCAAGCCCAAGCCGCAGCAGCAGCCGAGCTACCAGCCCAAGCCCAAGCCGCAGCAGCAGCCGAGCTACCAGCCCAAGCCCAAGCCGCAGCAGCAGCCGAGCTACCAGCCCAAGCCGCAGCAGCAGCCGAGCTACCAGCCCAAGCCGCAGCAGCCGAGCTACCAGCCCAAGCCCAAGCCGCAGCAGCAGCCGAGCTACCAGCCCAAGCCCAAGCCGCAGCAGCAGCCGAGCTACCAGCCCAAGCCCAAGCCGCAGCAGCAGCCGAGCTACCAGCCCAAGCCGCAGCCGCAGCCGAGCTACCTGCCCAAGCCGCAGCCGAGCTACCGGCCCAAGCCGCAGCCGAGCTACCGGCCCAAGCCGCAGCAGCAGCCGAGCTACCGGCCCAAGCCGCAGCAGCAGCCGAGCTACCGGCCCAAGCCGCAGCAGCAGCCGAGCTACCAGCCCAAGCAGCAGCTGAGCTACCAGCCCAAGCCCGAAACCAACTATGGTGTTGTCCAAAGCAAAGCTGGCATGTGGGATTTTGGCTCTGCTGAGGGAGGTGCTGCTTTTGGATCTAATGTCCAGCCCAAGCCGCAGCCGAGCTACCAGCCCAAGCCGCAGCAGCCGAGCTACCAGCCCAAGCCGCAGCAGCAGCCGAGCTACCAGCCCAAGCCCAAGCCGCAGCAGCAGCCGAGCTACCAGCCCAAGCCGCAGCAGCAGCCGAGCTACCAGCCCAAGCCCAAGCCGCAGCAGCAGCCGAGCTACCAGCCCAAGCCCAAGCCGCAGCAGCAGCCGAGCTACCAGCCCAAGCCCAAGCCGCAGCAGCAGCCGAGCTACCAGCCCAAGCCGCAGCAGCCGAGCTACCAGCCCAAGCCGCAGCCGAGCTACCGGCCCAAGCCCAAAACCAACTATGGTGTTGTCCAAAGCAAAGCTGGCATGTGGGATTTTGGCTCTGCTGAGGGAGGTGCTGCTTTTGGATCTAATGTCCAGCCCAAGCCGCAGCAGCCGCCGAGCTACCAGCCCAAGCCCCAGCAGCAGCCGAGCTACCAGCAGCAGCCGAGCTACCAGCCGCAGCCCAAGCCCAGCTACCAGCCCAGCTACCAGCCCAAACCCCAGCAGCAGCCGAGCTACCAGCCCAAGCCCCAGTAGCAGCCTGGCTACCAACAAGAATCTTACAGCATGGATCTGATTACACATCCATCTCGCCGCATGCTTGGTAGGTGTGAAAACACCAGTGATTGCCTTGTGGCTTTAACTAATTTGAGAGTGCCATCTTCTGTTCAGGTTTGGCTATTTTGGATATGGATACTATGGATACCCTGGCTATTGTCGTCTATGATACAGATGAAGAATGGTAGACTGGTAAGGGCAAGTTGTTGGCACATTTAAGAAGTTGGGTCTGCCTTGCCAACTTGATCAAGGTTGCTAGATGCAAATGTTACTGAATATTAAGTGAGGCTGACTCGCCTCAAAGTCTTTGCCATGCAGGAGTTGTTAAATGTTTTCTCTATTTTCAGGTTCCCTGGCCTGTTCCTAGACATACATCCTGTATGAGCCTCTTCATCTGGCATGGCAACAGCTGTATCTGGAAATTTCATAAATGGCGTGTAATTGACTGGCCTTTTTTGAAATAAACATGTTTTCTACTGACTACACATGTTCATTGGTCTTGATCACTAACAGACTTCAAGAATGTGAAGTGCAATACTACACATCTGCCCAAAGCATTGTCTTTTATTATGGTATTTGTGGCTGCAGCTTCTGTGTGAGGATGAGATTTATTTATATTTTTTACATAAGACAGTTTGGCTTCACTACCCCTCATGTATTCTGGCCTTCCTGAACTCACTCTATGCCTTCACCTTCCCATCTGGATGCATTTTTCCAAGCTAACCCTGTGACTTGAACTGGTGACTTTCCAGTTGAGTACACCTATCCTATAGGTTACTGGCATTCTCCCTGACCCAATGCAAATGTTTCTCTGGTTCTTCCAGGCCTAGGAGTAGTCTACCTCCAGTTTGTCTTGGGGAACCCCAACATGCCATTACATAAGCAGTATCATGTGTCTTACTTCCCTACCTCAAGATGCCATTCACTTTCATTCAGCTCCAAATGATATCAGCCAAATTTCTAAGATGGTGAACAATGTGTAGCAACGTAACCAATGGAAATGTGTGCATCTGCAAAGTATTTGCTTGGCCTCTCCTAATAAAGCATAAAAATACTTTTTGTGACTGAAAAGTAGTTCCTGTCAAGTAAGTTTCAACACAATGAATTATCGAGCAACTCAAGTTTAGAGTCGTAAACGGTATCTACAACACTGGTCACAGTAACATCTGAGCCCCAATGTGCCAGTGCTGTATTTATCTGGCTAAACCTGACTCGGTGTATATCTCATTAAATCTGACTCAGTTTGCCCTCCAGTGGTTAAAATCAGTAGACAACTATTGCCCCGATTTTAGCCAGGATTCACAATCGGGCCTAGTCTGCAGATTTTGGGGCAGTTGGCACAGAAAATCTATAAGTGTATGAGGGGTGCAGACTCTAATCTCTTGCCTCCCGACGAGAGTCGGAGACACTACGATTATATCAAACATGTTGGAATCTGGACGCAGTCGGGTAGTATGTACTTGTGACCACTCAGCGAAAATCATGCTCTGTCTGTATTCTCTTTGATATTGAGCAGAGGCACAAAGAGTATTGAAATGTGTTATTCTAGTAGAAGTAATGGTACTTTGGTTAAATTTTACTCAAGTTTGAGAGAAAGTCATTTTCTTGCAAATTGCTTGAGAAATGGCATAAATTACCAAAAATACTCAAGTACTCACACTAGGTACCATATTGCTGACTGAACATCATCCACATTTTTTGTAATTTTTGCATTTTTTGGAGGTTTCTGACCCAAAGAATACCCATTTTGCCATCATCCTCACATGGCCCTTTTGCCTTGATTGGTCCAAGGTTTGGAGGTTGTTGCCTTTTAGCTCATATCAACAAAATCAGGGAGGTAAAGTCCAAAATTTTCATTTGACTGCTAGATCAATTTCTACTGAGTATTCTTACCTTAAAATTAAACTTACTCAAGGTTAAGTAGGAGTCAATACTACAAAAATGCTAAAGTGCAAGTAAAAGTGCAGGCTTTATATAATATTCACAACATTTGCATGACTGTTAACATCACCAGAGGAGCCATAACTAGTTACTTCCCACTTGTGATGTTCAGAGTTTTTGTGACAAGCCATTTCTTGCAGAGTTAAGGGTTATAATGTCCCATTACTCAATGCTTTCATTTATTTCTTATTTAGTGACTAATAGGACCTTGAGTCATAGTCATATGTCTCATGCCTGTTTTTATTAAGGTCTCACTTGTTCATCTTCTTCACTTCATGAATAAAGTGTAAGGTCAAAATGACTCAACTGTAAGTGGAGTCAAAGCCATTAGCCTCGTAATTGGTGATTTAATTTAAGCCAGTGGTTCCCAGCTCTGGTCCTCGGGACCCCAAGTACTGCTGGGTCTCATTCTAGCCGTCTAATAATTTAGACCTGTGACGCCAGGTGAATGTAATTAACTACCTGATAGGATCGAAAACAAGCAATCTCCGGGTCCTGAGGACCGGAGTTGGGAACCACTGATATAAACTATTGTTTGAGTCATCAGACCATCTCTTCTCTTCTCTTCAATTCTCTTCAATTCAGTTCAACTCAATTCAGCTCTATTCAACTCAAGTATTCATACAATGCTAACGTACAGCTTCTCCCTCCAAAACAATAGGTGACCAGGGTGGATGAAACAGTGACTCTTGTTGTTGATCATGTAACACACAGGGGAACTGTTGAAGGTCTCATCCATCCTGAGAAGTATGGACAGTGTTTTGTATTCAGTGTCCTCATACTGCATCCTCAATGATGTCCAATCTGCCATGGTGACACAAGGCAATAATGATCACAATGTGCCGCTTCACAGTTGTCTGTGTGTGTGTGTGTGTGTGTGTGTAGGTGTAGGTGTGTGTGTATGTGTGTGTGTGTGTGTTTGTGTGTGTTTGAGAGAGAGGTGGAGAGAGAGAGTGTGTGCGTGTATGTATACGTTTGCGTGTGCCTACACTTTTTTGCGAGAGCATGCAAAAGGCAAATGACACTATTTTTTTTACGATGAACCATTTTTACCCATCCGTCACCAGCTCACTACTAATGGGTAAAGTTTCTGTACCCCCAGGGCTATGAATGATTAAGGGCCCGGGATATTTCAGTCGCGTTAGTAAGAATTTAGAAACGGGCCAAATGTCAAATGGTACAGCATTAGACTGACTGCCACAGACTGAGTCAGCAGAGCCTATTTGTCAAAGTCTCTCTGCTTGACTGCTTATAAGTCCAACTTAACAGCCAGCAGGGACGGTCACACATACATATACCTGCATGGGCAGGCTGATGAGCATATCCACAGTCTGGGTGTGTGGTGTGTGGTGTGTGGTGTGTGTGTGTGTGTGTGTGTGTGTGTGTGTGTGCGTGTGCGGATACACCCAAAGGCACTTCCTACTTCTCCCTCTGCTCTGTAGCTCTACTCCCTCTCAGCGTCACTCTCTCTCTCTCTCTTGTGTGTGTGTGTGTGTGTGTGTGTGCGTGCTTTCTCTTGCCCTCTCTCTTCTACTTCTTCTCCTGCTCTCAATCTCCCTCCTCACTCACACCACATTACTCATGTCTGGAGTTGGTGGACTGGAGATGAACGGTGAGTGAAAGCCCATGGAGAGAGGTCTGCAGCAAGAGAGATTTGAAGTCAATATTCAATTAAAAGGCTCAGATCTCTGGATGCCTTGGAGCTTTGTGATCTTTTATGTGTTCCTCAGATGCTTGAGAGACGGGGAATTTTGATTTGTGGTTAGCACCTGGGATTTTGTCTTTTACTTTTGACAGTCGTGCTTGTTATTTAAACGCTAGGGTTCCTCTGGTATTTTGATCTAGTTCGATACACATATGAATTGGGTTCAAATCTGTTTATATGAATATGAGATGTGGAGTGTTCACTCACTTGAAGAAGGTCCCTCAACACCAAATACTCAGGCCTTATAGGCAACTAGCTTGTATTATTCTTTTTTACCTTCGTTCTTCGTTGTCTGTGCCTACAACATGACGGGTATTGGGTAGGGAGCCTTTCTCGGTCTTGGCTGTCTCCCTTTCATACACCTCCAACTTTCTAATTACTAAGGGCAGTACCGGGTGCGGTGCTATGAATGGCTCATATGCAGGAGCCAATGTAATGTTTCTGTAGCAAGAAGATAAGTTTGTATACAGCTACGCTTCTCTGGACTGGACGATCTGATTAGTACAGCAAAACCTGACTAGTCCATACCCTTAAAAAAAATAATGAAGTCTGTTCCAACAACGAGTGAATTGCATTGAAATACAGGGGCAACACCAAAGCACAGGTATCCCAAAATACCCTTATCAGTCTGCCTTGTAGCTGAAAGGCTTCTATTTGCATATATCAATGAGGAAACTCCAGTAATCGAACAATAGAAGCCAAGAGAACATATTTTGGCCTCGCTTCTTATTTTGGTCATTAAGCTTTTTCGGTTAAACACTCAGAATGTGTGAATTTCTGATTTCTGAGGATTTTGCTGTATGTACAAAACCGTTTTTATTAACAAATTGATTCCACCGGACTTGACAGTATAACTAGTTACAGTATTTCTATACTCCAAACAAACCCTAGATGACAAACATCAAAGTAATGAACATGCCTTTCAGTGAACTCAGACAGAGGATATTTCAAAGGCAAATATTGTATTCACAACAGTCAATTATGGTGTGTTTTCTTTCACTGCCTGTTTTTTTTTGACAGCGTTGCCCTTAAGCTGATGCAAGAGAGAAGCTGTGTATTTAGGCTGAAAAACAAAATAGCCTGCAGCTCTGGAGAAGAGATATATAAAACATTTCTGTTTGAAAGGAGTTATATTAGAAAAAACAGCTATTTCTGTAAAAAGAGAGGGGAAAGGTGGGTGCCATGGTGGACACTTTAATCTAACACTCATCTGTCATAAAGCACCAAACCATTAGCTTTCTTCCCGCCTGGTTCTTGCAGAGGCTAATTGGATTGGTCATAATGCTGTCGCCAACAGAAGAGTTTCATGGCTAATGATCCCTGAGATGTGGTTTAAGCCCTGACCTCTAACTCTTCGCATCAATCATTGAAAAACTGTATTACAGTCCAGAGCTGGATAGGATACATTTTTTTCCACACGTGAACTGACATTTAGAGGCATTTTTCAACAATTATGGGACAGGTTTGTCAATAGCTCTGTTTATGTAGAGAAAAACTGTGAAGTATGATACTTGTTGGTGTAAAATAAGCTATTTCCTATCCTTTTTTCCAGGGACTTTTTTTTTTGTGCCTATAATACAATTTCAGAGGCAATTCTTGAACTTGTTGCAAGCCCTTTTAGCTTTTTTACCCCTAGACCTTGTTACAGTAATTGCCTACTCTGGTCTGAAGAAAGTTATTGGTCTCTCTCTCTCGCTCTCTCTCTCTCTCTCTCTCTCTCTCTCTCCCTCTCTCTCTCTCTCTCTCCCTCTGGTATGCTTGTGTCCATGTGTATAATTCTTGCCATGGTTTCTCCCTTTGTATTCTTCCGTGTTTTATTATGCCATCCTCTTCCTGTCTGGACCCAGCAGACATGATTTGCCAGTGTTAATATCTTCAGGCTGTGTTCCTTGATCACCGCAGATCTCTTCTCTAAAAGTCGAGATAGTGCGCTAGGCACTCTGCCAGCTTCTTCTGGCCTTTGAAAAGTTCACCAAGGAGTTAGTCATCCAAAATGTGTTGACTGTGACTTCCATTTAGCCTGGCCAGAGTGACTGAGTCAGGACTGCAGAAGACACTCCTACATTATGTCCCCTACATTAAAGCATCTCTTATTGAACACAGGGCTGATAATACGATCCCAATGGGCTTTGCAGGAGTTTATTGGAGTTGGTCAGAGTTGGTTCCAGTGACACCAGTATTCATTTAAACATGAAACTTAAGGAAAATGATCAGAAATTGGGATTTTGAGATTTTTGGGATGCTTTCTGTGTTCATGTGGCAGCAAATTACTTGTTTTCAGTTGGTTTACAAAGAGACTGTTGTTCAATGAGGTTATATTTTTGCTTTTCTATGTGCAGGTAAAGGAGAAAGTGGGCCATGGCCGCACTTCATATCAGATCCTTATTTATTTACACGCGGGTGGAGGACATCAGACTCCGTAATGCGGTCGTGAGACTGGAGTTCTCTGTTGAAGCTGCATGTTTCCGCCCAAGCTGTTCCTCTGCAGTGGTGCGGCGTCGCGTCGAGGCCTCTGGGGAGCCGAGACGGGACTGCAGGTGATGGGATGACTCTCTAAATTTAGTCTCTCATTTGTCAGCCTCTCTGTCTTGAGGTGGGGGAAACACAAGTTCACATAAATGCGTACAATGACAAAAATCACACAAACATGCACACTAACACATACAGTAGACATTATGAACAATGTTATTACACACACACACACTCACAGACGAGCACACACAGAGAGTCCACAGACAGACTGACAGTAGTGTGTCGGCTCTTACCTCTGGCTCCCTCTAAATCTCTGTCGGAAACACAACGGCGCTGTTTTGTGAGGCCGTGGAGATTAAACGACTGACAGCTTTCACCGTTAATTAGCTTGCCAGGGCTTTACTGTCACCGGGGCTGCTAAATTAAGTGAGCAAGGATGTTGCTGTCCCCCCAGTTTTGCTCTGAAGGGGATTATCACTGACGTTCTCATCACAATTCAGCACACAGGAAGATGGACAGACAGACAAAAACAGAGACCAGCACATATACACACACATTTAATATACACTGAAGTTACAAAATATGAAGGACGTCTTCCTGGTATTGAGTTGCAGTCCCTTGTGCACAAGCGACATCTCAATTGTCTCACATCTTAAAAACCCCTCTTTACCTTGTCTGCTTCTCTCTATCTGCATCTCCTGCTTTGTGATTGGTATAGATTCAATAAGGCAAATCAATAAGGAATAATGGCTGTTACCTGGATTCAGTGTACTTCATGAAAAGAGTAAGTGTCTATTTGTACGAGTGTGTTTCAAAACTTTTCTTACATTACATTTTGTCTCACGTTGCACACAGTTTTTTCTTTTTATTCTAACTCTCTGTGTCTCTCTGTCTGTCTGTCTGTCTGTCTCTCTCTCTCTCTCTCTCTCTCACTCACTCACTCACTCTCTCTCTCACACACACACACACATACACAAAAAAAACATTTTTACCCCATGCTGCATGTCTAGACAGTGGCTGTCACCCAGAATGACAGCGTTACAGCCTGTTGTGCGACAGCTCATGGAGAGGCATTTTGTTCATTGCAGTTGCAGGGCAAATATAGTTTTTCATCAGAGGCTGCAACAACGCAGACACCACCCTCTACTTAAGAAAAAAAAAGTTCTGATTGTTATTTCTCTTGTTTGTGTGTTCAAAATGACTCGAGGGACATGTTCGATTTGCTGTGCTATTATTGCTGTGCTACAGAAGATGGGCAAGGAAATTGCGCACAACTGGCAAAAATCATGTTCGTAACGCCCTGGAGAGGTTGAATGAAAAACTTGCTGAGAATAAGTAACCTGCATCTACAGTACAGTGCATTACTGTAAATATTCCCTGTGTGGCATTGTCATATTCCAGGACTTATGTTTCAATTTTACAAGAATCTACCTCACTAGAGCTTTGCTTCAGCTTGCTCTTTCACTGACTGACTGACTGACTGACTGACTGACTGATTTTACTGACTGGTTGTCTGTCTGACTGACTGACTGTCATTGTGTGGGCTATTTCATCCCTGGTGCTGTAGCAATGTTGTCCAATGTGTGGGTAATGGTGACTAGAGCTGACATAGATCAATATTTATATCTCTATCACTGTCAACAAGATCCTCTCCACCTGCCACTCAAATTAGCTTTCACCAAGGCAGGAGCCTCAATCTTAGATACACACAGGTACACTCCTATCCTCCCACTGCTCTCACTCTCCCCCTCTGTGACACACACATACACATACACACGTTCCCTCGCACATCATTGAGACCACTGCCGATGAATTATTCATGGTACCCTCCTGCCCCATGAGACAGACCTATTAGGGTATGTGAGAGAGAGTCACGGCAAAAGAGGGAGAGAGTGCGTACTTGTATTATGTATGGGGAACAAAAAAACAACAGCAATGAAACACTGTACCCTTACAGAACCCTTACTCTGGATTGGGTAAAAATAAAAAGATGCCAACTTGCATATTCTTCCCATTGGTTTAAGGAGTGCAAACACACACACACACACACACACACACACACAATCACTTGCAGGTTAAACCCATTTGAGCTCTGCAATCTGTGTCCATCTAAGTAGAGCAGAGCAGCAGAATTACAGCTGTATCTGCACAGGCAGGACAGCTTACTGTCAAATCCTACTATGTGTGGTAGACTCATGGCATGTAAACAGAGTAAGAAACACACGGAAAGTGGAAATGCACAGGAACAACTTGGCAGAGCATCTAGAAATATGATGCTGGATTTGTATTTCCATTGGTTGAGGCTGTCCATGTTATATATTATATTAAAATACACTCTTGGATCACTATCTGAAAATACCTCTTTATCATGCAACCTCTGCAGAAAAAAATCATCTCGTCAGGTATACCTCCATTATTCTCACCTCTTGGCAGATAGCATAATGGCAGGTGCCCGTTGCCATGGTTACATCACACTTGGACATAACCATATTCCTCCTATTATGGCCTTGTTTTAGCCTTCTACCACATGTGACTATTATGGTATAGAGAATAGCAAGGGAGGGTGTGGGGAGTGAGGGCAACTACGTATGGAGGGAAGTTAATTAGTGTAATTAGTCTACATTGGTGTGTGTGTGTGTACACCTGAAAAGCCTGTGTAAGGGCATTTCGAGAAGCATATGTAGTACCTTTACATCTTACACTTCATTCATGATAGAGCACAAAATATCTTTGTAATAGCACATACAGTGAGTTCTTTTGTGACAATCAGTAGCAATCGTGAGAAAGGGAGTGCAGAAGTGAGCGTCAGAGAGCGATGCGTGGGCAGTTGGCTGGATTTATGGTATTTCAGAGAGTGACAAAAGAGCTCATTATCAGCTCTCAGAATGAAAGACACCCACTGAAAGTTGAGAGATGTATGTGCTTCTCATCAAAGTGCCTCCGTTTGTCGGCGTCTTATTTATCCTGTTAGCATGTTACGGTATGTATGGGCGATTAGTATATCCCTGTAAAATTGGTTATGATGATGCTTTCCAATGCTTGCCAAAGAGCATGATTGTAAATTATATAAACGGTAGCTCCAATGATATGTTTTGTCCTCATAATTTAGCCTAATTTATGACTTCTCAGGCTTGATTTCCCGCAAATTCCTTCTGGTAGACAAGTTACACATATAAAGCTCCAAATGGGGGACGTAATGGACGTAATGATGAAAGAAAGCAGCTGGAATCCCAATTAATTTGACCATGGTATATTAACAAAGAATCACAGATTGTTACCTTTAAGTTTCCAAGATCTTTTACCGAGAAAAACACTCCAGGGAGAGTTAGGTTCTGACCATCCTCGATGTGCTATTCTATCTATCCATCGACAATAAAAACCAGCCAGCACAGCGACTGTTATGATAACATCATGGTTACCATGGTGTCATTGCGGCTACAAAGTGGAGGTAGACAATCAGGTGGCAAGTTAGACCAGCATCCAGGACAGCCGAGGCTGCTGTGAGATTTAATCCTGTCTTGATCTTTGAGTGGTGGTAGCAAGGGAGGAGGGAGAAAGAAGAATGGATGAAAAAACTGGAAGAAGGGAACAGGAGTAGAAATGCGATTGAGAGTGATGGCATTAGCGGCAGAGAAAACGATGGAGTAGTGGAAGAAAAGGAAAATAAATTTGGTACTAATGGAGCAAAGTGGATTGAAAAAAGGGAATGAGGGAGTAAAGACAGGAGATGATTGGAAGGAGTGAAAGAGGAGAGAGAGAAGACAATGAGAAAGAATGCAGGGGAGTGAAAGGGTAGAAAAAATGGTAGATGCTGTTAGGAAGGAAAAACATCAGGATGATTCTGTGGCAGTAGAGGAATGAGTACAGTAATTAGTTATTAGCTAGCTGCAGTGCAACTAACTGACCCCTGCTTCTTTTATCCATCCAACATCAAAGCACTGAACAAGCCTGTGAGAATGTCTCCCACAGCATTACACATCCGATCTAGCGCTTTCATGATGAATGAGGGACATGGAGTTTTATCTCATTCTGGTCACCATCATTATGATTAGCAATCTGTGCTGCGATAAACATATCCACCCCATCTGTTTTTTTTTTGGGACAGTTAAGCCCAAAGAACTGTGGTTTTCACGATATTAAGTCGTTTTATGTTCTTAGAAGCAGGTTGGGGTTTTATAAACACCCAAATCAAAATAAATCACCATATTTAAATATCAAATTAGTTAAAGACCACAGCTGTCCTAATGGGGGAATCAATTACCCTTATTGTAAGGGCAAATTAGTATTGAGGTGAAGTTTTTAATGAATTGCTCCTTTTGGGAATTGCAGAGAGAGAGAGTGGGGGGATGGGAGTAGTAAAAATGAATGACAGGATGGAAAGAAACAAGTGGCAGAAAGAAGTGTGTTCTTCCTCTCTCCTGTTTCTGAGCATGTATATCAGCCTGGGCTCACTGCTGCGGATCAATACCTGCCAGTCTCCTCCTCTCTCTGCACCGAGGGCAGGGTAATGGGCCGTAACAAAGTGTGTGTGTGTGTGTATGTGTGTGTGCGTGCGTTTATTATAGTCCAAGCTGTCACTGTTCAGCCTTATTTCAGTCACTCAGTAGGGAGGTGCCATTCTTCCTCTTAACAAGAGGAACCTTTCATTAGTAGGAACAACCTTGAGTGATGTCCTTGTATTTTTCATGCTGCGCGGTTGGACTGGACGAGTTTCTGGTGTGTAGTAGATGGAAGGTAAATGTGAGTCTTTAGTGATAGTAACCACAGTGTAAAAGCCACAAATTTCACACATTCATGTCATGCATTACCTGATGTTGAGTCTCAGGGTGCACATTTTTGCGAAGTAATAGTTATCATTTTCTGCCTGATAACACAAAATTGTACATATAACAGTAATAGCCTTGGTGAAATGTAAACCAGGTATTATGGTATTTGAGGGGAACAAAAATATGCACCCGATGAAAATTCTGTAATACAGTCATGTCTTACACCAATAAGAATGCAAGGGGCATTTTCTTTGGTAACACGTTATATGGACAGTCCAATGTTGATACTCAACTAACTATCAGGTGACAAAAAGTAGATGTTCAACAAACTGTCACTTGCCTATTTGGTGCATCTCTTACCTTAGCCTAAGCCTAACCACAACCCTAACCCTGACCCCATTTTTAAACCTAAACCCTAGACCAGAAACTGAATATACTATTTTTCAAACATTTTTTAGTACAACTTGAAACTCAGTAGACAGTCACTTAAAAGGAAGTTGAGTATTAACATTGGAGTATCCAAATAAAGTGTGACCTTTTCTTTTGTCACCCTATTCACATAAGTATTACAAGCATACCAATTTTAATCCAAGCACTTCACTTCTTGAAGTGGATGTCAAAGGGCTAACCATTGTCCTTAATTAACTGCATGCAAGAAGGTAGTCTACATTGGCAGATGGCCTTTGACTCCACAATTTTTAAGAAATCTGAAAAGACTTTGAATTATGTGCAGTGACAAACGGCTCTCATTATTTTTCAAGCAGAAGTAGACAAATTTCTGCACAATGCAAAAAATCTTACAAATGCACAACTGCACCGTGTCCATACTATATATTGTAAAGTCCACAATTCACATTTATAATTTTCCCCATCTGTTTGATACATAAGCATGATTAGGATGTTTTTGCTTTGATGTCTGACTTGGCAGAAGAACTGTTCCCAACCTACAGTGACCTGAGGGCCAGCTCTCCACTCATGAATGTTCATGAGAGTGCCAGTAGGACAAGAACACTCATTAGAATATTGTGCATACTTAGCAGTCCTAGTTCACATCACCTAGCATCCTAAAGCTGAAATCTTTTCCCCCACCATCATAGGCAATGGCATCTATGCAGCATTGTTAGGAGTCAAGGGTTACGTAATCTTATTACACTGCCACTTCAAACAATCACAGTTTAGCAGTGGTAAAACTTGAGTCTGGCATAATTTCATGATGGTGGTTCATGGGGGTGGAAACAGTACCAAAATATCCTACTCAACTAGATGTAGCCTACTGTTACTTTGGTACTTTTGCTATGTTACTGAATTAGAAGTATAATTACTGGTGTAAAAATCTACTTTAAAGTACAAGTAAAACGTAGCTCCTTTAAAATGTACTCTGAGTTACTTAAAAAAAAAAAAAACAGCTACTTTATATACTGTATCATTTTTCCTGTGCAATGTTAAAACAAGGTGAGGTCAGTATTACACGTTTTATAGTCTATGTTGAGCATCCTAAAAATACAATTCTGACATTCGTGTCATTATTCAACCTGTGACAAAATAACTTAAAACACCTATCCACATTATTCAATAACAGTTCCACATTGGTGTTTCTTTTGCTAACTAACAAGAAGTTAGCAAGGCTAGCAAACTAGCTAGACTACAACAAGCAGCCAAAACCACGGGTGGATTTTGAAGCCAATAAGGAAGTGTCAGCAAGCAGCAATTCCTCTAATGTCCGCTAGAGGCCGGCTCCAAATAACTCCAAAACCGGCCCAACTCCATGCATGTCAATGGGCCCACAACCCAACTTCTCACTCAAAGTATAAAGTCAATAAATTTTTTCGAAAGGACGTTATGGTCTCAGTAGCTAATTTCCCTTCTTCTAATGTGTGTCCTTATGGCAATTTTCAAAATAATTGTGTCATTAACGGGATATAACGGTTATAAAACAGGGTTTCCTAGTGATTGACAGGTCGCCTGCACAGTGATAGTCAGGTTGCCGATTACAGGCCAATAGCAGGCAGCACTGTGGTTCTGCGGACGACCCTCGGCTTCGCTTTGGCTGCACTGGCTCCAAAAAATTTCAGCGTGGCGGTGATCGTAAACCCAATCTTTTGGCTTCAAAATGGCCCTTCAGAAACCTATGGGTGACGACTCATTCACTTAAGGGTCCTCATGATTGTGCGGGTGTTATGTATGACAGTGCTGTCTTAGTCCTCCCACCCTGTAGGTGGAGTAAAAGATGTCTGACACCGCTGGAATGATTGACAATCTGCCACACCTGCTCCAGCCTGCATAAAAGCACTCCTCCCCCCACCAGACGCTCTCTTTTCCAGCAGGCGGCAGGAGCAGTGTTCTCAGCTACCACCTTTCTTTTCCCCCCTTTCCCCTTTTGGTTTTGGCAATTATTTGTAGATAATCAACCACTTCCTTTTTGCAACTTAATTTTGTTGTCAGTGTCCCTTTATGTTACCTCCCTCCGAGCCAGGGTCGTAACAGCAGGGTTGATGCAGATGTCATTTTCAATTAGCCAGTTTCTGATACAATGCTTATGGAGAGAGCCTGCACAATTTATTGTACAATTTTTTTGTGCTGCTGTGATACCGGAATTTCCCCTAGGGGATCAATAAAGTGCATCTTATCTTATTTGTACTCTGTAATGGATGCAATTTAAACTGTAGTGAGGTAAAATACTTAAGTCAAAACATACTTAGTAAAATTAAAATTACTAATTTTAAAAAATACAAGTACGCAAAAAAGCTACTTAATTACAGTAACAAGAGTAAATGTAATTCCTGACTTCCACCCTTGGTCATGGATGACAGCTGCCATGAGAATCTGAAAATCTGTTAGCTCTTGTCCAGTCTGAACTAAACGGCCTTGAAGTCTGAGGCTGGTTACAACTGATGCTTGTGTTTGTTTAATAGCTCCTTTTTAAATCATGTTATTTTCTGTTTGAGTGGCAGCCAACCAAAAAATTGCAAAAGGTTCGGCAAAAATGTTGCTAACTTTGTGGTTAACCTTGGCTGAAAATCAAGCAAAAACAAATGCTCCCAAACAATCATTCATTTTGTCACATCACCGGACTGCTACCACTTGAACAGTTACAAGCTCTGCTCTGCTATGAAGAACTTCTAAAATTACAATCTTATGTAGTAGCACAAAGTGAGCTGTAATTAGTGATTTGTTTTTAAAATTTTGCCATGCTAGTCAATGGAGAATGTCAGTGACCTCTGTTTTGCCCACAGCATCGTCATGACACACAATTGTCGCACAGGAAGATGGAGTCCTGTTTTGGTTCTGCACCCCTTCCTGTGTCTTGTTTTGCTTTGAATTTTGTCACAATAAATTTGGTTAATTTTTTTGTCTTTTCTTTACATTTCATGTTCCACCACTCTGAATGCAAAAGAGCCAGCTTCCTGATACAGTTCAGACCTCCCTATCCTCTTGGGTATGAACCTAGGCTGATGTCATCTTGACAGTGTGACAAATATTCATGACATTCTAAGAAGGACTGGGTCATTAAACTGTTTACATCATTCTTCACTATACTAGCTTTTCCCTTCGTCTTCCACTTATAATTGGCTAACTAATGTAACTGAGAGGGTATGGACACATCCACACATGCACACATATACAAACAAATACATTCAGTTCAATTTACATGCCAGGGTATTAATTTATGTACATATCCGATGGTTATGTCTTCCTCCTGAAGTTGTAATGGGTTGAAAACATCTAACTGAATCTAGGACATATCCGAGACCCATCCAGCTACAAAGTTGTGTGTGTGTGTGTGTGTGTGTGTGTGTGTGTGTGTGTGTGTGTGTGTGTGTGTGTGTGTGTGTGTGTGTGTGTCCTGCATGGCCACGTGTGACAAGAGTGTAGTTTTGCTTACTTAGAAACATATCAATCTCACACAATTGAAGCTCTGATTTAGCATAGGAAAATACATTTTAGGAACTGTATACCTATAGCTTACTTTATTTATTCCCATATACATATTTACTAAAAATGTTTTCCCTTGATTTGACTTGTAGACTTACCTTCCACTGGAGGTTCAAGCTGAGTGTATCTCAGTGCCCGAGATGAAGAGGAGTGAGACGAAATATCATGACCCATATTGCTCAGAGATTCCCCCCTTTCTCTATAGTTTGACTAGGGGAGTAGTTGTGTGTGTCAGATGAAAGTTAATCAGGGGGAAATCCGATCAGTATTCTATCCAGAAGCAGCAGGTGGTCATAGACTTGGCCACGCAGAGATAGTGTGTCCTTTTGCCTGCCTGCTGGTCTGTGTGTGTGTGTGTGTGTGTGTGTGTGTGTTTGAGAGAGAGCGAGAGGGCACATGCACTTCCCTTGTCCTTGCAACCCAATAAGTGTCTGGGTTTCCTGAGTACACTGGTGAATGATTACATTAATGGGATGGAGAGAGAAAGAGAGAGAGAGGAGAGCAGAAAGAGAGAGGAAAGGGGGAACAGTCAGAGGTAGTCACACACGGAGAGAGAGAGAGAGAGAGAAAGAGAGGGAGCGAAGTAAAGGAAAAGGTGTGAGTTGGCACACCTCTGTCAACCTTTCCTCTCCTTTTTCTTGTACCACCTCAGGGAGTTTACGACACTAACAGCGTGCTAATACCCCCTACACACCCTCTCTCACACACACATGGCTTACTTTCAAGAACAGGTTGTTTTCCTGCCAGACTCTTGATGTGAACTGATCGACAGTGATGTTTTTAAAAGGTCTGGATATTACTAGCATGCCAACCCTAGCCTCCCTGCTGCTCCACTGATCAACCGGAAAGGCCAATGAGAGTGAGCTTAGAGGGTGATCATTCACACACACACACACACACACACACACACACACACACTTCAGCATTGACGAAGCGGTGAGTGTTGTGTTCTGGTGAAGGTCAGTGGCCTGCTGTGCGGAGCATGTGATGCCTCAGTTCCTTATACACTCCACCATACCAATAGTAATGGCGATATGTGATTTCTTTAGCTCCCATGGCTTGTCTTAATGACCCTATACATTATTCAACAGTGTCATTATCCTTGGGGGAAATAAGATCCTTTAGAATGAGTAATTTACATACGTCTATACTATAGATACTTTACATTGTGTTTCATAGATTTCTAAATCACTGTAGCAGATAAATATGTAGGGAACAGAAAAGGTCCGGTGGGTTGAAATGGTGGGGCGAGATGCTGAGCTTGGCTGGGGCTGCTAATAGGGATTCAGTGATGTACCCTTCCAGAGCACAGATCTCTGTGGTCCTATTAAAGAAAAGGCTGGGGAATTGCTGTAGTTGTTATGGGGCTTTGTCCGAGGGAATGACCATGTGTTTTGCCATTTGTAAGTGTTATGCAACCCGAGACGTCTGTGGGTTTCAGGGGTGCAAATCTGTCTACGTTTGTTGTCTCGATTATATGAATGTCATTTATTTAGAATGTAGTCTTCCTCAATTGTCCCTCCATCTCTGACTTGCTCCTTGAATGGCAGGATGCCCTTGGCATGTTTCCCCATAGAGTGACATGACTAGCATCTCAATAACGCAGACTCTGTGTGTGTGTGTGTGTGTGTGTGTGTGTGTGTGTGTGCGTATCTGTGTGTGTGTGTGTGTGTGCGTGTGCGACTCTTCCAGGTCTGACATCTGAGGTCTGATGTCTGACGTCATCAGCTTGTAGGACATCCCTGTGGATAGACAAGGTATTGATGTGTGTGTGTGTGTGCGTGTGTGTGTGTGTGTGTGTGTGTGTATGCCTGCATTATGTTGAGCCCCCTGTCCAATGCAGGTTAATTGTGTTGTTATTAGACAAGAAAACAGGGATACGCTTCAGAGCTTTTTAATTACCAACTTCTCATATCCTGTGCCATTCTCAGACACACACCCACACACACACACATACACACACACACACACACACACACACGCACAAACGCACATGCCACATACACACAAACATACACATCACCATACACAGAAATACCCAATACAATGGTAAATGCATACACTGTCCACCTTACTAGCACATTTGTAGAACATACTGCATATATACACATACACATGTTGCTCCCATGACTTGATGACTTGACTAACCCTAACCCTAACAGATAGTTGAAACCATGTCCCACATCTTAAATGGTTGCCATGTATACAGGGGGCTTTACATATGTAGGCACGACAGAATAGTGGATCTGATATCAAAAGATATCACATCTATTTTCAGGTCTTCTATAATGCTTTATAAGCATTCTACTGTGAAGCCGAGCATGTTCAGTCTGTGCAGTGAGGATTCAGAAGTGTTCTCTAATATTACAGCTAACACCCCCGATGTTGTTGTTGTCAATGAAAATCTTAGAGAGGTGTTCGTTCTAGAGGTCGGCTGTACTTTTGACTACAGCCTAGAGGAAGCCTTTCTAACCAAGATGCTGAAATATCAACAGCTGGAGCAGACCATTTCTCAGCTAGGCTACAAGTGCAAACTTTTAGTTTTCATATTTGGCAGCCTGGGTCATGTGCACAAGCTAGTTGTGAGGGGCCTTCAGATGGCCGGTCTCCCTAAGAGAAGGGCCAAGCAGTTAGCGAGGTATTGTTCAGTATCTGCTATCATTGGTAGCCGCTCAATATGGAGGAGGCGCTGCTTTTTATACCCATGAAGTGGATACTGTCTGTTATCCTTCGACCTGCCACTGCTTTCATCCTATGTGTATGCAACAATGTGGTTGCCAATTAGGCACTTATGTAACTGACTGACTCAATATCTGACTGCATTAATAGTGTTTATGTCCTTTGTATGCTTGTATTTATGTGGACATAAATAAATATTTTTTTATGTGTGTGTGTGTGAGAGAGAGAGAGAGAGAGAGAGAGAGAGAGAGAGAGAGAGAGAGAGAGAGAGAGAGAGAAAGAGAGAGAGAGAGAGAGAGAGAGAGAGAGAGAGAGAGAAAGTGCTCACATTCATTGTTTAAGGTTGAGTATGTTTTTGTGAATGCAAATCCATTTTCCAGGGGAAGAGTTGAGATATGAACAATTAGAAAGAGCTGAATGACAGATCTGGGCTTTAATTGGGCTCTGTGTAAGCCAAACCTCTAACTGATCTGAAGCCCACTGAAGCAGAGTGATACAGACCTAATGGAACTAATTACTGTGTTTTCATAAAGTTACTTCAAGCAGAACCATCACAATTGCTGTTAACTCTATGGTCATTGGTTTTTAGGAGAAACCTGAACAATAGAAATGTGAACAATTTTGAAAAAAAAAGAGATTTTAAAGCAATATAATTAGACGTAGTGGAGCGTAAACCCACCTAAAAAAAATGTTCAAGCTTATCTAAGTGTTTCTTATTGAAATAGAGTCTTTGGAGAAAATAAAACAGATGGTAATACTAGCTGTTGTTCACCTTACGGAGCCAATCTATTTATTTATCACTACATCACTTTATATGGAGTGCCAGGGGAGCCTCAGCACTCCCCACAGGCTAGAGAAGGCTGGCATCACCACGGACAGCGTCGCTGGGTAAGAATGCAGTTGGGCAAAATAATAGACAGTCAATATTATGATTCCCAGCCGCTCCACTCCTGGGCTTAGCTCACACACCTGCAGCCACTCGCAATCAACTCCTTCCTGCCTTCAGTGTCTCCGTAGCCCAGAGCGGTGGAGGATGTCTCCAAGGACAGACTGTCTCTCAGCATGGTGTGCTAAGCGGCTGCAAGCCAAGACTCTCTTTATCTCACGTTGGCCTTATTGTGGATGAATGAAGTGTTGTATGGACTTGTTGACTGGCAAACTACCTTGGAGGAAGAAGAGGAGTTTGCAACGGATCCCGTGTGGATCAGTGTCTGTGCCTACTGTGTCTCACTCCCTTCTCCTCTGTGTTTCGCCGATGCCAAGAACCCAGTTAGAATAGAAGATCGCCCAGTCTGGGAAGAACCTGAGTTTAATCATTTGCTCCCTCTCCCCTTCCCTCACCTAATAAACTTTTCACTGCTCCAAATTGTGTTTTGGGCGATTCAGTTTCGAGTTCATATGCACTCTCGCAGCCAGAGTTGCCACAGAATGCTATTCTATACTCATACCATACTAGGCTGTATAACATAACACAATGCAGTGAATTGAAAAACAGCTCCATGAACAAATACTTGTCTCAATTGTCACCCTTCTTCATCTGCATTGAACTGACACATTTTGTAATATGTTGCACAACGATATTCACATGAAGTACATATTCTATCTACTGTGCCAGTGAAACCTAAGTTGAATTAGTGCATTGGCAACAGGTCTATTAGACTATGGAGGTCTTGTCAGGAGGCTTGTTTGGTATCAAGGAGACTCGGCCAAGAGACATTCTAACTTTGGACCATGACTGCTATTGATCTCCTCATCACTTGTAGTGCTGGAGGGGAGAGGAGGACACTTAAGCTCTCCTGAACAAGGAAAGTAAGGGGGTAGACTGACCTTGCACAGATGCAACAGAGAAAAACAGAGGGAGTGACTAAGAGAGAGAGAGAGACGGGGTGGATGCTAATTTTCTTACTTACTGTACTGGAACCCAAACTTAACTTTGACCTTGAGCTTAATTTCGCACTGAGCCGAGCAAAGAGGAGAGAGGGAGGGACTGTTGAATAGGATACACACAAAAGGAGAGAAAAGAACAGCCTTGGTTATTTATGATTGTTCTCACACTAGAATACCTGAGAGTTTCTTCACACAAAGAAACACACAAACAAATGTTCACTCTGGTCTCAGCTCACTCAGTCTTTCCACTGCATTTGCAGACTGAGACCAATTTATCGACTCGCTGGTCCTTGGTCTTATCTGGATTTTTAAAACATGAAAAATGCTTCCCTTCCTCCCTACTTCCCCTGATGATTGCATATGTGCAGTAGACAGTCAGGAAAGAAAACCAATGAAAAACAATACATGGCATAAAAAGGTTTATACAGTATATCTTCTCTTTGAAACATGACCAGTCAGCCAATCTATGACATTGAAAGGACTTTGGCTTTGTACAAAGCAATGCTGACTCCTAATCCAGGTTGTGCTTTAATTTTCTGAAGTTTGAATTATTGCCAAAATTCACAGTGTGGCCATCCGCAGTGTTAAAAGAGAGAAGCAGGCTGATTGCACTGTGCTTCAAGGTTGGAGTTTCATAAACAATCCAACAGTAATGTATACCTGTCCTTTATCTCTCCTCCTTTACTTTCAAAACCCATTTCGGTCTTTTATTCCCCATAAACCTCAAGACCCCCACTGTCAGAATCTCAACGGTAGTGTTCTCATAGCTTTCCCCTTTATCTTCCTTTCTTCACTTTCCCATTCCCCATAAACCGCAAGACTTCCACTGTCAGAGTCCCTCTCTGTTTTTCTACAGAGGCTGTTCAATTGAATGATTTCATTTGGCAGACTATAAAGACTATATACAGCACACCACTGCAGATGGAGAAAACATTATTTTAAAAGAAAAAACACCAGATGGAAATAATGCCCCTTGGCTTAGTCTCTCTGTGAGACAGTGGGACTGACAGAGAGCTATTGATCGACAGAATCAGATCCTCTAATGGACATACCACAGTCTCCCTCTGGCTATCAGTCAGACATGTCAGAGGTGCACATCCATTCTATGTTACAGTCCTAGATCATCTTCTTATTATCTTCATGGGGATTTACTCTTCCATGTGAGACGTCAGCCGTTGTGTAGCTAAGCATCATCAATTCAGAGAGGAAATCCAAATGATGTTGTGTGTGTGGTCAAAGGAAAGCTGCAGACACGAGCATATTCTGCAGATGTTTCAGTACAGTCACTGCTCCTACAATATCACACGGGGTAATTCCCATGTGTGATCTATCTCTGTGTATCCATCACTGGTGTGGGGGGCTGTACAAGAGATGGATGGACCAGTAACACACACAGACAGCCAGTCAAGTCCCATTATTATTCCATTATACCCAGTCTGTTTCCTTAGGGGGTAGAGGGCATCTCCAGCTGCAGGATTATACACTGCATTGTGTAGGAAGCCATGCAGATTCAGCCCATGTGTGGGGCCATCCTGTGCCTCAGCAGACACAAGATTATTCTATCGCTCATTCAGGAGGCTGCAAAAGGCTAGACCATGTGGGACCATTGTGTGTCGTTGCAGGTACCTTCAGATGCAGGATTAACTTGTGCAATCTTTAGAGGGAAAGGGAGAGAGAGTGAGAGAGAGAGAGAGAGAGAGAGAGAGAGAGAGAGAGAGAGAGAAAGTCAAAAAAGTAAAAGTAGGACCAGAGCCATCTATAGTATTGCATGCCCCAGCTGTAACTCACATATAAATTCCTGTGCGTGCCAGCCCCCCACCACACACACACCACACACACACACACACCTCCCAATCCCCCTTGCTCTTTTTGTCCTGGTTCTCTCGGTCTCACATGCGTACACACACATCCATGCAGGTTTTATAAGCCTCCTGCCTGCCTTTCTCCAGATGCATTGTGCTCCGGCAGTGTGACAAATTAATCTCAGGGATCAATTTTCTGTATGGGATCAGGCAGGAGATGGAGAATCTGTGTAAACATGTCAAGCGCACAGAAAACCTGAGACAAATTCTAGTGTTTGGCCTGGCTCCTATTACCACACAGTAACCTTCACCAACACCCATGACCTGTTCAAACAGGTTCTATCTACCTATCCATCTATCTATCTATCTACCCCTCTATCACTGCTTGTGTCGCTTCAATGCTCACTTCTATCCATGAATCATTACTACATTTCAACTGCCTGTTTACTGTAAATCTAATGACCCCATCAATGTTTACAAGACAGCAATCCATCATGTTTATTACGGCTGCCACTGCCTCCCTCCATCTCTCGCTCTCTTTCACTTTCTCTTTCATTTTCCATTTCTCTCTCTAAACACATGGATCCTCGTAATCCTCCTTTAAAAGTTAATTTGATGGAATAATACAATAACCATGCCAACACAAACCACAGGCCCTGCAGTTAATGAGTATGGACCCTGGAGACTCTTTGCATCTCCCTCCGCTGTCCATACTTTCTCCAATAATTATTTGTTAATCTAACGATCAGCACTAACACACAGCAATCAATATCCCACCGTCTTACATCCACAGACATAAATATACAGTACACACACATAGGCACCTGGCTATCAATAACACGTATTATCCATGAAGCAACCCATCATAAGATTGTATAGGAAATCAATCATGACAGAGTGAATGCTGCCTCTCCATGAAGATGTTTCTCCCATGTCCGCAGCATTAATGAGACCTGACCCTTCACCTCTCTCACCTAAGTTATGGCTGTCTCCAGCTTCCTCAGGAAATCGGAGGAAAGCGAACGTCATCATCTGTTTGAGGAGAGTGGAAAAATTTCATTCAGTCTTCAGTGTTATATGTCACCTGGTGGTTCTGTTGTCATTTTTATTTGCTTTTGAAGACTGGGATAACGATCAATTGAAAGTAAATTGTTGTCAAATATACTACAGCTATACAGAAATGCACAAACAACTATGGGGAAAAGAATAGCAGAGTCATTAAAACTGTTACGGTTTTTAAATTGTAGTCCACAAATTTCACCAGTGTGTGGTTCTTCTGTCTAACTATCTCCTCAGCAAGTCACTGTCCATTGTCTATGCTTGGATGTGTTCCTGGATTTGTGTGTGTGTGCATGTGTGTGGGGGGGGGGGGTTGTTTGTGTGCAGTTGCAAGCTTGTGTGTGTAAGTGAGCGTGTGCTTGTGTGCACTGTATGTGTCAGTAAGTCTGTGTGCATGCCACTCCAAGATTGTGCTTAGAGAGACTGCCTGTATCCAACTGCTTACCCAAGAGTCAAACTAATTGGGTAGATTAACAGGGTAATAAGCACAGATTGCTTCTCTTAATGGGTCACTGCTACCATTGTAAACACTCCCTGCTCCTTAAAGCAAAGAGGGATTAAAACACACAGCACTGCTAATAAAGAGAGATAAATAAGATCAACATGAATTGCATTCTATATGAGTGTTGGCTTTATTCGCATGCATTAAACTTGGCCCAGCCCTTGTCAATTTTAGGAGTTCATTCATCTCTCAAATGGTATATCATAATGCACACATTAATACTGTCGCGAAGTGACAGCTTTGACGGCAATGTACTATGCAATATATCCCAAGTTATCTTACACAGCAAACAAAGCAGAGAGAGATCTACTGTATCATGAGGGAGTCAGAATTCCACTCAACAGAAAATTGACATTTGTACAGTCAGTCCAAACGACAAGAAGCTTATTGCCTGGTAAACTGGTCCAATATGCCTTCAATGTATAGGTGTACTCTGTTTCCTTTGGCATTCAACAGTTGGTTCATCTGACTCAACACAGCGCTGCGGCACAGATAGGTGACACGGAGCAGATGGAACTGGAGATGCGTTAGATTAGCACGCGGCTAGCAAATGCTAATAGGAAAATCATGATGCGGAAAATTGTATTCACGTCGTCCCTTCTCCCCACGGACCCCCCAGGGTGGAATAATGTGACATTTTATAGTGACATCATAATGACTCTGTCCCATCTCTAACTTTGTCACTCTTGCTTCATTGACTTCCATTCCCCCCTACAGTCTGTGTGCTTCATATAAGTGAAAAGGGCAGTTGGAGTGAGGCGATTATTATTCATTCTGCTTTATGGATATTATTCATGATTCACATTTTATTATTGCATTTTTCACGTAGTCTCTTTTGCAGACAGTGGCTATTTGTTTTATTTATGTATCTCACATATCTCTGTATGCCAATAGCATACCATTATCTTTTTGAGCATGGTCCTAGTCCTGCCTTTTAGGTTAGGTTAATGTGTAATATTTTATCGTCAGTAATTCATTATCACATTCATTTTTAGAGATTAATTAGTTACCATAATTAATTAATTACCATAAACCAGTGGTGTCCAATTATGCGCCATGGAGGGCCGAGAGTCTGCAGGTTTTCCTTCCAACCAAACATTACACTAGGTGATTTCACTAATTAGTTGCTCCTTCTCTGTTTGAAGGTGTGCTAATCAATGAAATCAGCTGGGCTAGTGTTTAGAGAGAAATTTGGCATATAGGCTATGTTAAAACCCAAATTAAAGAGGATTCTGCATTTATCAAGACCATTTATCAAGACCCTCCGAGTAAGAGCTGAATATACAGAATATACTGTATTTCCTCATTCACTCCAATGTGAAACTCAAAACTGGCTCTAGTTCAGTAATCCTATTTTGACTTGTTTGACAGCAATTCTTGTTCCCCTTCAAGACCAGTGGCAGTTCAAATATGCATCATCTCCAATGCCCCCCACTCTCAGTTTTCTTTGTTTTGCAAGCCACAGGAAATCCAATTCTTTTTTTCATTTTCTTCAGCATTTTCTGACAGACAGAGAGAAATGGAGTAGGTGAGGGATGAGATGGATGGATGGAGCAGAATGGGCAGTGGGAGTGGGAAATGAACTCCTGACCCCGAGGGTATATGGCTGCTAGATGGAGGCAGCAGCACCACTCTACCAGACACCAGTGCATGAGGAAAAACATGTGTAAATGTAATACTTATGCATGAATCAACCCATCAAACCATGATTAAGCTCACATGATGTCTTTGGGCCAAGCTAAATACTGTATATGCACAGCTCTTATCCAAAGAGAAATATTGGAACTAGATGTGCACGGTGTCTCAATTCACATGCATTTTACAGCCTGAAAGGTGAAACACAAATGGAACGAACATTTGAAGTTGTAAATAAATGATTAGCTTTCCTTAATGCCCCTCCTCCTCTTACTCCATCACCCTTGCGACTCTTTTCTAGCATACCGCAGGTAGTCTTGAGTAGCCAGATTTTTTTTTGTGTTTTAGCACTGTCCAGCACAGAGGAAGGGTCTGGCCGAAACCATTTACTAGTGGGCATAAAGGTTGGGAAAACATCTTGAGTGTTTGTAGGTCCATCCAATAACAGAGCGTTTATTTGAATATTTCTTTAGTTAATTAAGGCCAGTACTCAAAGCTAGGGGGTTTTAGAGCATTGCTTTGTATGAATGTTAGCTGGTGTTTATAGGCCCCCAGGTGGGACACAGAGTAGGCCTGCTGAGGCCCAGTGAGACATGACGAGCAGGTTGTGAGTGATAAAACAGTGGGGGGGAATAACAATCAGAGTTGACCATCTGCCGAGTAGAAGACCCTATTCCCCTGTGAAACATGCACTGACAAGTGCTCTGATAAAATGCAGTGTCCTCAGAGAAGCTCTCTCTTTAGCCTTGAATTGAAACATCTAATGGAACTAACAAGCACTGACTCAGCTGAATGAAATGTTATTAACAGCTTTATTAGACGGCACAGCTGATAAACAACATTCACCCACGTACTAGAACTGGTAGGGATATGTATTTACTCCATCCCATGCAGTTGTTCCATTTCTCCTCTGTCTTGCGAGCGGAGCAGAGGCTCCTTCACACAATGGATGGGTGCTGTCAGACAGAGGAAAATAGATAGATTGATAGAGAAGGAGAGAAAGAGAGGGTGAAAGACAGAGGTGGAGATATAGAGAGAGGGGTGTGAGACAGATGGCAGATGGTGTGCGAGAGATGGACTCCTCTGATTTTCCATCCTTGCTGGGAGGAGAGAGGAGAGAGATTCCCCCATGAAATAAAGCGACTGTGTGATTGATTAAAGGATTAAGTCTCACCGCAATACAATCACCTCTGCTCCACTGCTACCGTTTTACTTATCTTCTCACCATTGAAACATAGTCATTTCTATCCTAACCTTTCATTTTTTATTCATCAAACGTTCTCGTATTCACAGTCAGTTCCTTATGAAGTCATTTGCATTTGCCTGGCAGCAACAGCACCTCTAGTGTTGTAACATGGCAGCACCTTGGTAAACACATGGCAGCAACACTGATACACAGCATGACAAATTAGATGGTGTTAGTCACACAATCTCTGCTTAAAGGTGTGAACATGACATTTGGGCTATAGAAACCAATTATAGAATCCCTTATGCTTCCCTGACAATACCGTGTTTACTAGACAATAGAGAAAGAGAGGCGGCTGTCGATGTTTTAATAAACTGTTATATCTTTGTTGTGCGTCTCATATGCTAATTGTAGCCTCCAGGGGCTTTTTAACTGTGCGTGTGAGTGCACATGTGTCTGTGTGTGTGTTCTTGTACTTCTATCCTTGTGAGATGATATTTAGGCCTTCAGAGATAGGGCATTTTTGCAAAGTGAGGTCATTTTGGACGGCCCTCACTTCTCCATGGGGCTAGTTTAGGGTTTGGGAATGAATGCACTCAATGGAAGGTACTGTCCTCATAAATATAGTAAGGCAAATGTGAGTGTGTGTGTGTGTGTGTGTGTGTGTGATTGCGTGTGTGTGTGTGTGCGCGCGTTTATGTGTATGTGTCCCTCTGTTCTGCTGAATAACATTTCTCTGTAATCTGGTAGATTTGACTGACAAGCATCGGGTGGATAAACACTGAGCTAGAGGAGGATTTGCACTAAAGGGAGGACAGAGGAGGAGGATGGAGGTTAAACGTAGAGGAGATCAAGATAGGGTTTGAGTAGAGTGGGGGCGGAGTAGATGGAGTGGGGAGGGGGGAGCTGGTGATGTTCAAACAGGAGGATGGAGGAGGAGGAGAGGATGCGTGATAATACACAGGGGAAAAGAAGGGCGGAACAGCATTGGGTGAGGGAATAAAGAAGAGGAAAAGATACAGGCAGGGAAACTTGTCATTCAATATTTCACAGGCTCAGAGGAGTCTGGACCTAATCTCTGTTCCTCAAGTACTTCACTCCCAAAAAACTGAAATTCCCTCAAACCATCTTAAACAAATCCCATAAAAAGCAAATTACTGTCCGTAAAAGTGACAGCTCATGCCTGCCACATTCAATCTTCCCGAAACTTTTTAGTCGTATCTCGGGGACTTAGATATTTAGCATTAAAACCTCTTATGGGTATTTACCCTAACACACAAACATGAAATAAATTACTATCTGCCCTGTCGTGATTCACCGCTTCCCGCCCACTGAGCACTCATCCAGATCTGTTGAAATCGGTTTTGACAAGTCTGATGGGGGCCAGAGAAGAGAGGGAGGATTTGGGAGGTCAGGTAGAGTTGAAGGCGTCATCATCACCTACAGAGTCGGAGGGCTACATGGTTAAGGCCTTTAAAGATTTAAAGAGCAACTTGCAGGTTGGAGACCCCAATGAATCAATGTGTAGGAAAATGATGTAGGAACTAGATTTTCATAAAAATATACTTATATATACACTACAGTGACTTCTGGAGTCGTTTTTGTGAGAGAATTTTACTTCCGCATCTAAAAAAGCCAAACCGGAAGTGACGTAAAAAAAGGGAGAGTGGTCAAGTTGAACAATAAGAACAATAAGAAATTAATGGATCTCAACGCTAGTTTTGACACTGAAGAGGTTGTAAATGTTTATGCATACGCATATGACGGACCACAGCCTTATAATTATGAGCCTGCTAGGCGTCCAAGAGACCAGGAACAGACCAGGGTTAGAAGAAATAACGGTCAGAGGAGAGATATTGAGTTGTGGTGTGAGGAGAACCAGTGGAGAACTGGGCAGGTGTCTTGGTGAGTGACCGGCGTTAGCTAACAATATCTAACGCTGTGTTCACATCACAATACGGTGACCAGACGTCCTGAAAAATATGGGACAGTCCCGAATTACGAGGAGTTGTCCCGAATTCTGAATCCTGTCCTGTTTGTCCTGAAAATTAACCGTTATAGTAATAGATAATATGAACAAGCTAAAACGAGAGCTGTCTGTATGCTGTGAGACTCGACCTGACTTGAGACTTGAAGGCAAAAATGCTGAGGAGACCTGACTTGGTGACACAGTAATATTGAAAAATGCTGCACTGAGCGTATTGTGTCTTTTGGAGCGCTGCCAAATTGTCATGAATAATTAATAACATAACGGAGATAGGCTAATAAAATGTAGAAGACACTAAATTCAAATGAGAGAACCCTTTCATTAAATTATCAATTAGTCTACATGAATTAGTAGATCAATAGTTTTTTTACTCTCTGAATCCGTGAAAATATTCTGATCAAATCACTTATGTAGGCTATAATTCCTGCTTTTAGTTATTAAAAAATGTCCTGACGTTGTTGAGGCCAACCCTCAATTCATAAATCCGTATTTTTCATTATACCCTTTTTTTCATTTCCTGTTCAGTCTTGATAATGATCTAATGATCTAAACAATGTGGCAACTGTCATCCCAACTCTTAATCATTTAATTAAGCAAGTTTTTAACTAATTAGATGATTAGTAAAATAGAGTTTGTTTGGCTTGCTTGATTGCGAAATTGCATTTTATTATAAAATAAACAAGAACTAGCTAATCCCACAACAAATGTAAATTGGGGAAATGGAAAAACAACAGTTGTGTGGGTTGTGAAACGTCCACATTCTGTTTTCCCTTTCCACCTCTTCAGTTCAGGAGCATCTTCAAGGGGCGGTGACAAGAAAAATGTAATTACTTCCACAGTTTTAACTCTCATCTGCAGCAAATGGTATAAAAAGGAGGAGACGGGGTTAGACAGAGTTGAACTCATCTCCATGTCTACATTTTGCTGGGTCGTTTAATAGGTGCCACTTCAGTGCTGCGGTTGCACAGGAGCAGCCCACCGCGAGCCTGAAGATGTGGCCCGCTGACACAGCGAGCCGTTACCGCTTTGACGGGGGCGGAGCGGGAATGACAGAATCCACTCTGAACGGTCATGGTGGCAGCACTAGTCAGCTTTCAGGGGATAAATAAGTAAGCAAGAGGAAGGCAGAGAGAGGACTGCATGTGTTATCCACCTTGTCTGGGTCAGTGCAAATTCTCCTGGCCTCCTGGTAAACTCTCACCCAAATCTGACCGTAGAACGGAGGGTCCCCAGTGTATAGTACCTTTCCTGCACATGCGCATGGCACACACACACACACACACACACACACATACATCATATCACTAAAAGCTGAGGCTGCTGACCCCTCCCAGAGCTCTTGCCCATACCTGGTGCTGTGAAACCCCCCATTTTGTTTTAGACTGAGCACACAAACCCATTTTCATTTCAGAAGGCTTTTCTGCTTTGTATCAATTCTGCAGTATCTTTATTGATGCTTGTTAGAAGGACACAGGTGGAGAGGTTGCAGGTAAAACATGAAAATGGAACCAAGGGGATCTGAATTCATTTGATGTAACCACACAGTCTGTTCATAACCACACATCAGGCCTTGCGAAAGGTCTCCTGTGTATTATACAGCGTACAAATATAGTGTGGTCAATACACAGACATTTCCATCTCTGGAGGATACATACATACTGATGCACTAGCAAAACGTATTCACAGAAAAAGACACAGTTTTCACATAAGGTTGGCTACAGGGCCTCAGGAAAGTCAGAGAACAAGAGAATTCTGTTTGAAAAGAAGACAATTGTTTTTACCATTGTACCATTGGAATACCACTGTACATCTTTTGCTAAACCATGTCAAAGGCTGGGCAGGCACTACAAGATTTCAATTAAGTTTCCCAAGATTTCCAGGCCAAATTTTCAGCAATGTGGTAAAAAGGAGGAATATGCAGGAAAAATGTGGATGCAGAAATTGCACTGCACACACCGTATAGGCCTACAATGTGCCATATTCATATGCCATGTGCCAAGTGCCATATGCCAAATGTTCCCATGGGCTTTCTCGGAGCACACTGATTTTGAAAACTGGACCTGGAAACTGTAATGGACAATGGCACTGATGTTTAATTGGTTCAAAATATCTGTATTTGTGTCTGTTCAGCCTTAGGAAGTCCTGTTAAGCCTGTTTAGGCAGGCAGCTTAGCAGACTTCACTGAGTGCTTCCTGTTTAGGTCCTGGGCCCTCATTCATAAAAAGGTTCTCATGCACAAATTTTGTGCGTACAGTTAAACCCAAGCCAAAGGTGTGATTAATTAAAAATTACCACATTACCATTTATTTTTCCAATTTTCTGTGATATATCAAAAGCTAACAATAATTTTAACCAAGTAATGAATAGTCATATAATTTCCCTTTTGATTATCAGATTCTTTGAAATGATCATATGATGGAATCTACAATAAAGTCAAAGAACTTTTTTTTTAATAAATGAGGCCCCAAGAGCTTTCCTTAGATTGTCCTAGTAAAAAAGTAGCATGAGATTATGTCATGAAGAAACCATTGCTTTCAGGCCTGAACAACAACAGCCTACCAAGGAGGCTAGACTTAGTGATTGCACTTACAAAATGATCATTAGTCATATGTTCTGAGTCACATCAATGACAGGGTCAGTGAAACAAATAAACAACAGTGACACAACAGTAGAAAAGTATATAAATAAACACATTAATAGCATTGAAGAATGCAGTCATGCACAGCAATCTTCAAAGGACATTTGAAGTCATCTCTTTATTTGATCTTTTTGAATGTGCTCAAAGCAGAGGAGTAAACACTGTTGTTCTTTATTTTTTGAAACATTAGAAAAAGAGAGTTTATTTTGACTTGAACATCTTTTAGAGCATTGTTCGTGATACAAACAATACCTTTTGATCATATTGATAAATGTGTGATTATAAAGGACCACACAATAATATACCGTCTTAAACTATGTACATGAGAAAAAAGCATTTCTAGTTATGAATGCTTGAAATATAAAGATGAAAATATAGACTATAGAAGTCAATTTTTGTCTTTGTCTTTGTTTAAGGTGTGTGTGCATGTGTGTGTGCGAGTGTGAGTGAGAGACAGAAACAGAGCAATAAGGTGTCTGTTTTTACTGTAGGTAAGTGCTTTTGTGACTGAGGGAGAGAGGAAGGGATGAAGAGAGGAGAGAAAAAGAGATGTGTGACAGAAAATAGAATGGAAGAGAATAGAAACCAATGGAGACACTTCACTGGAGAGAATCAGGCCATTCCCCAAATCAGGCTTACATACACACACATACACACACATACACACACATACAATCATTAACTGGCAGTTGGGATGAGACGCAGCAAACTCTCTCGTCTAACTTTACCATGACACAGTTTACACACACACATGGTATACACTTTGTCTCTCCCCCTGTCTCTTTCACACACACACTCACACACGCACACACGCGCACACACACACACATGCACACACACACACACTGAAAGACTCAGTGGGTGCCCATCTGCCTCAGCAGTAGCTCTGTATTCCATCTATTTTCGAGAATGTACAAACACATTCTTGGGAAATGAAATTGTCTGTCCTAATTGTCGCAATTAAGACAAGAAACACTTTTTTCCTCCCAAACTCCTTACACAGTAGACTGAAGCAGAAAAAATGACTTTGTAGTTGTAGTTGGTTTGTTTTTGTCTTTTTTTTTCACAGAAACACATAGTTTTGCTACTGAAACAGTAAGCAAGGAGCCCCTTCGTCCCATTGGTCCTCATGTTAGAGTGTGACGTAATAGAAAAGTAAGGAAAAAGCAAGAGAGCGAAAGAGAGAGAGAGAGAGAGAGAGAGAGAGAGACCATTATCTGACGTCACAACGGTTGTGTGGAGATTGTCAAGGCCTAAGCATTGTTATCGGTGAATGAGGTCACATTGTAAATCAGTGTCTCTGTAAACTCTTCCCCTCCTGTGCGGTTCATCCAATACAGCCACTGTCAATACACCATGGTGTGCATGCATCACGGTAACTGCTGGAGTCAGGGACAGTTAATTCGATTTAAAAGATTGCGGGTCGAGACCCATGTCAAAATCTAAAAGCAGCCTGGCACTCAATGAAAGGATCCTCTGGGGAATAGTAATAGAGGGTGGACAGTCGTAGGCCTAATTTAAAACCCTTTTCCGCACCTTAGTTCCTTCCTTGGATCCATTAATTGTTCTTTCCTTTCCAGTAAAGGTGTGAAAGTGGCCAGGCCAGCGCCTTATCCTACAGCCCGGAACCGTTTAATTTAGGTCTGCAGAGTAAAATGTCTATTACAACCACATCCATGCAGGACCCCTTCAGAAGGAGCGTTTCCATGACTTGCACAGGATCTTCTGGAAGGCTCTCCGGAAGTCCTGGTTGAAGATGGTGTAGATGACCGGGTTCAAAGAGCTGTTACAGTAGCCAATCCAGAAGAAGAACTTGAACAGCGTCTCGGGAATCTCGCAGGGCTTCCGGCAGATTCCGTACAGGCTGTAGGAGAAGAAGAACGGGAACCAGCAGACGACGAAAACCCCCATGACTACGGCGAGGACAAAGGTGAAGCGTTTCTCCCGAGCGGCGGAGACCTTCTTTCGGTTGACGGTGCTCCGCCGTTTCCGGCGAGAGGAGAACAGCTCCATGGACTTGGAACTGGCGCGCGACTTCCTGCTTGAGTATTTAGAGGCGGAGCTGCTCTTTCGACTGGACTTCCTGTCTTTTCTGTCATCATTGTGCTGTCTGGAGGAGGAATGTTTTTTAGGTTTCTCGTCTGATGAGCTGCTGTCATCGAAGTCGTCATCATGGTCTGTTGGTGGGTGTTTAGGTTCGTTAGGTAACGGCGATCCAGTTGTTTGTTGTTGGCAGTGCCCGTTCTCGCGTTCACGGCCTTTCATACTTCCACCGCCATTAGACTTTAACGACCCGCCTCTGCTCGCTTCGGCTTGGTCCAACCCATTCTCCAGCGGCGAATCCACATCCCTCTTCTTCTCTGACATGGTTCTGGTCCGAGTCTTGGCCACCTGGTAGATCCGAATGTAGACCAAGATCATGATGACACAGGGTGCAAAAAATGAGCCGATGCTGGAGTAGAGAATGTACCAGGTCTCATCATTCAGCACACACTGGGGGTTGGTGTCACTGCTGCTCCTATCCATTGATATCAGTGGAGGAAAAGAGATGACGGCTGAGATCAACCAAACCACCACAATCATCCCTTTAACCCGTTTGGGCGTTCTCTTTAAGTTGTATTCAACTGCCTGCGTCACTGACCAGTACCTGTCCAAACTAATGGCGCACAGGTGAACAATAGAGGAGGTGCAGAATAAAACGTCCAGTGCCAGGTAGATGTCACACCAAACTTTGCCAAAAAACCAGAAGCCCATAAGTTCGTTTGCCAAAGAAAAGGGCATGACCAGCGTGGCGACCAGAATGTCCGCACTGGCCAGGGAGACCAGAAAGAGATTCTGGGGCGGTTTCAAAGCTCTGCTCGTTAAAACGGCGATAACGACCAAGACGTTCCCTACTATTGTAAACAAAATCAGAAAGCTGACAAGTCCTGCCAGACCCCAAATAGCAAGCTGGGTGTACTGGCTCTGAGAGGTGGAATTAGAGGAGATGTTATTCGTCTCCATCTCATCCCCCAAGCCGGAGCTATTTAAGAAATCCATTTTCAGTCTTTTACTCAATGTGCGACTTTTAAAAAATTAAAATCTGTAAAAATATCCCATTACGACTTTACAGCCGCAGTCAATAAGTTAATGTCATATTTCACTACAAGAATAAATCTACATCAAATTGTCTTTTTTCCCTCCTCTCCTCACCTGTGATCTTCCACAGTCTGCACGCAAGTCCCTCCTTTGGAAAAAAAAAAAAAAAAAAAGGTAGATTGCAATCTGCAAAGTCTTTTTGATTTTTTAAGACCTTATTCCATAAATGTTCAGGCTGGTCAGTAATAGAATTTCCATGGGTAGAAAGCGGGCGCCCTCCTCAGCGTGTCCTCTCCCATCCCGACTGCGCCCGCATCTCTCCACCTCCGCCTCCCCGCTGTGTCCTGCTAGAGGTTTGTAACAACCACGTGTTTTTCACATTAAAAAACTAGCAGGGACCCGCTCCGCCCATGAGAAGAAATGAGAGAGGATATTGGAGGAGAGGACAGAGATGAAAACGGGGAAAATAAACCCAGCAAGCGGCAGTTTAATAAAATCGTTTTAATTACTGGTTATTCATTTGAGAATACCTCACAAGTTACAGTAGGCTATTGTGGCAGATTGGGGTATCAGTTGTTGAATCTGTCTTAAAGCTTTATCTGCAATGTCACTTCGACTGACTGACACTTCGTCGCAAATCGGACGGCTGATCAGTAAATCCATCTATCTTGATTGGTTTGCAGGTCTGGCTGAGGGCGCGCAGGTCCAATAACGCATTGACCCATCTTAATAGGTCTATAACAAATTAAAAACGACCGTATGAAGTAATTTGGTCGGGGTCACATTGCTGTCAAAACGCATGGACAGACTGACAGCGGAGACCCGCACCAAGGAGAATGCGCTCAGCTCTGTCCTTTGGTGCGCTCGCTGGAGGTCAGTATTGTAACAGCAAGCCCCGGAGGGACAGGCGGGCAAGCAGGCACATGATATATCTCTTACTTTGGAGTACATACGGACCATTATACCCAAAGAGCCACTAGTAATAGGCTATAGATATTCGAATAGAGCGGCGTATGTATAGATTAACATGTTTGCTCCCTCATGGCAGTGAGTGGTAGGTATGCCCTTTGTCTGGGCTGGGATGGACAGGACAGTGTGTCTGTCTGATCTTGCTGTGGAAAATATCCAGTATCCTTCTCCTCTCCTGTCATTACTAGTTTGTGTTATGTTATGGTAATTATGCTGATAAAACGATTACAGGATTACACTGTGGCATTCTCGTGTTCTGATGTAATGAAACAGACTAGATTTCACCTAAAGCATCGGGATATGAAATGAGCTGATTATCTTTACAGAAGAGCAGTGTTCTTTGGGTAATATTAATGATATAAGAATGAATGTGTGTTGATACTGAATAGGCCCTATATGATTAAGGCCTGGCTTTATCAGACTCTTTATCAGAGATAAATGTTAGCCCAGATCTACCATGACTATGACTTGCAGGTTATCTTGACTGGAGTTGACAAAGTATTTGGTAATGTATTTATTCATGGGTTTCATTTCTCAAGAATATCACAGCATACACATGTGCATGCACACACACACGCATACACACACACATGTACAGACACAAGCACTCATAAGCACGCTCTCACTATCTCGCTTTCACATTCTCTCTTTCACTCTCTCTGTTTCTCTCACACACACACGTAGCTACACAGATGCTTTGAGTGTGGGAGGCTTTTCAAAAAAGGACGGTGCAGCAGCACACGGCACTGCACTGCCAAGGTTGTTCAAATTAAATCCGAGCTCACGTCAGTAAAAGTCAATCCAAAAAGAGTTACGTGAAAAGTTTTGGTCTGCCTATCTGCTTTCTATTCAATTAACCCCCTCCGCTCTGTGCGACGCTGCAGCCTGGTGAAATCCTGTCTCCCCTTTGGCATACAGCCTGGTATTAAGTTGCTGGACCAGTGCGTTTATTGACCGTGTCTCCCAGCTAAGTACCCGTCATTAATCACAGAGCGCTCGGGCATACTGAATTAAAGAGCACAGGCAGCCGCAAGAAACGCTCAAGTCCAAATTGATCCTCATCAAGGCTATGAGGTGGAATGAGAAGGGCTCAGGGGGCGATGTTCCATCTGCATTGGAAAGACGGTCAAGACAGTGGACAGTCTCTCTCTCCCCACTCCTCTCTCTATCTTCCTCTTTCTCTCCCCCCAACACCCTAGTCGTTCTCATGCTGCCTGTTTAAATTGAGCTGGTGGTGGAGTGATGCTGCAGGTCGGCGTGGATGCACTCTAAGCTGATTTTGAACGGACAGACAAGCCTTGTTATGGTCATTAAGTCATGTCCCGGGGCCACAGCTCTATCCATATAATTGAGGCACCAGTGACTGATCTCAGCTATTACCAAGGCCTTTCTCGTTTCTAACATTGCTTTCTGTTCTTTCCAAGGAAATAAGTTGGTTCTTCCTGCTAGCCTTTGGGACGGAGAAATGTGTCCACTGTCAAGGAGACTGTGTGTGGCTGCGTCTGTCCCTTTAGATCAAGGGTTTGTACTTCTCGTCTCTTTTGAAGCCAGTGACATGTTTCGTCATCCTGTTTGTGCCATTGCATTCTGTTTGTCATTCTGAGTGAAAGCATTGTGGTTGTTGTATTGTGTATCTTTCTGATTCAAACATTGCAGATGCACAAAGTGTGAATGTGCTCTGTTGGGCTTTTGTGACGTGGTGGTTGGAGCATGATTTTCAGTCCTCTTTTATTTAAGCTCTACACTGGCAGCAGTTGCAGGATGATCGTGCTGCCTCTAGACCAAAATGCAAGAGGTGCCCAGAGCTAGAGGAGAGTAGCAATATGAGCACAATATGATTTACCAATAGATAGCTTGTCCTTGTGCTTCATCATCAGACAATCAACTCCTCATAAAAGTGAAAGCTATGGCACCACAGGCTTCCATCTCCTACTCATATACCCTCTTATCACGTACCTCATATATTGTCTATAATTATACAATATGATCTGCATTAGCACAGCGTACAGTAACTCTGCCACACTCGAACAAAGGCTATTCCCCAAAGAAATCAAAGCTGCTACCAATAATGACAGCCAGGTCTAATACTTCAAACCTCCCTATTGTACACTCCTTAATGTGCAGTGGTTTCCATAGCCCCCCCCATAAGGAGAGGTACATGCTAGCTATTGACAGTGATAAATAGCAGTACTACCTGGGTAGACAACTATAGAGCCTAGAACAAATAGTTCAGGGGAGCAACATCCAGCCCAGGGGAGTTTTTCTCCTCCCAGCATCACCCCACAGAGCAGGACCTGCTCTTTATCTAGTATCCTGCCTCTCTGTGACAAATTACCTTATAAGACAACCGGTAAAAAGAAGATCAATGGAATTGTTGATTTGGATGTTGGCTGACTGTTTCAAGGTGTAAAGAAAATTGATCAAAGTGAAAAATGAAATTAGTATCATAATGATATTGCTGATGTTTGATCAATATGCCCGAGTAATGTATCATATTTCTTACGTTTTCTTTTTCTCCTCGGCTCCCCACATCTCTCTCAAAAAGTTATTGCATATCTGTCCGACCCACCCCAACTATTTTATCACTGTCCGATCCATCTTCATTCACAATTGTGTGTGTGTGTGTGTGTGTGTGTGTGTGGGGGGGGGGGGGGGGGGGGGGGCTTTGGCAGGACTATTGGAGGCCAGAGCGATGAGAAAGCCAGAGGGACTAAAGCAGATTTTCATCTCCCACTGCTGTCTTTGTCACCCGTATCCTTCCTCCTGAGATCTGCTCACGCAGTTTGACTTTCACAGTGTCCTTGGCCTGGCTGTCCCTGTGGGGCAGGCAGCTGGGTGTCAAGCAGGGCGCATGAAGATATTTAAAGTGGTTTCTTGACTTTTCTGGTTTATCTTTGGAGGGCAAGATCTGTGGGGTGCATTTCAATTGCGTTAATTTCCATCACTGTCTTCTCTTCTCCTACAGAACAATGACATAAAAAGCACTGAGTTATTCATGTGTGTCTTTCTTTGGCCCCAGCATCTTTTTGCCCAATTCATCAGTAGTGGATCAGCAAGTACGCAGCTCTATGGTGAAAGGCATGAAGTGTGCTGACATAAAGCAGACTACTTTTCTTTTTCAGTGTCCCAATGCCAGAGACTCTTGTTATGTGAGCAGTTAAGGTATCATCTACTTCATGATCTTGAGAAGAATATCCAGACTGTGGATAAGACTGTGTGCTTTATTCAGTGGTGCCAATGCAAGAACAAGAAAACTCACTAACTAGCTCCTTGGTTACTGCAAGCAACCAACAAAGTTTGGCTTGCTGCGTATTGTGGTAATTATCAGTATAATGCTTGGAATGTGCCTTTGACCAATTAGATTGCTTGGCTGAAACTCCCCATTGTATAAAAGGATATCAGACTATGTATCTAAGTTAGGCAGCAATGTTCTGTATGTGCCTACTGTGTAACTCAGTGACAATGGTAAACAAGCATTTAGTCAGTTTTGCCTTTTAGGGGTGAACATTTGTTAACAAATCATACTGACGTAAAGGTTCACCTTCAGTTCATTGTTAATATAATAAATGTTGTTGGACCATACAAGGCTCCCATTATTTCAGCTTCAGGCGACATTCCTTGTCAAGGTCTTCTCCATTATAGTTTATGTCATCCCTATAATCGTCAGTACAATCCTTACCAAACAAGTATGAAGGACTCCAATTTCAAATTAACAAATGTGGCTGTAACAAATCAAATTGCATTTCAGAGATGATCTCAATGCCTCAGCATTGTCATTATCAAGTCATTTGAATCTCATAAAACTTTTGAATCTGTGTTGTAGCACAACAGACTGTTACAACCCTTCAGATTATGCAACAGCCCTTGTAAAAGTACTCCATTGCAAACACCACCCTCCTTGAGCTTAGTTGCTGTGCAGCGTCTGGCCTGGTGTCGTCATTACTGTCCATCTGACTGACAATTGGGCCTTACTGACAGATCTCCAGGCAACCAGAGCAATAGGAACAGCAGGAATGTGTTGCAACGCGACACCCCAGCCATAGATCGACACCAAGCGACTGGGTGTTGCATCATGATCTGCACACTAGATTGACTGGTTTGTGAAAAATGACCGCCTGTCAAGTGTCACTGGGAGGAAGGTCACAGATTGGCTGAGAGAGGATGGATGGTGGAATCAAATGTGGGATAGCGAGTGACGGAGCTACTGATGAAATTTCTGTCAATATTCATCACTAGTCTTGGTTTGTTAATGGAATCTCTGAATTAACACCTAGGAGTTAAATTCATCATGTCCATCTGATAATATACTGTAGTACATTAGGATCTATTGGGCTCATGGTACATTATTCTGTGTGGATTCTCTGCTACTGCACCTAGCTTTTGTTCTGATAAAAACCTGCCCAATGTATAGACACAAAAATGAAGCCTAGTCAAGACATTTAGCTGGTATTATAGTATAAAGCATATCACCTCCAGTCACCCCTCTCACAAACCGTATTGCACAGAGCTAGGCAATGCTAACCTTGTCAGCCAGCAAGCTAAGGCACCCCGCCAATTTAGGTAAGGTAGATCCTGACATCATGCCGCTGTGTGGGTGCGAGAGAACTGTTAGGTCAAATTATGCATGGAACCACACTGTAATTTGCCATCTGCAGATAACCTGAGCCCACCTAAGTGTTTTGCATCTACCTCTATCTATACCCTGGTCGATAGAGCATTTCAGCCCCCTCGGTTACCACAAGGCAATTGTTCAAGGGATATGGCTTTTGCCGAGACAGCCGGCTCACTAGCCTAATCCCACTACTGATGTCTCTGCTGCTGGAGAGCTCAGTCTGCAAAGCAGAAATCTGGAAAAGCCCAGTGAGGCGGGGGCAAAGGGTGGGAGAGAGAATGATGAAGAAAAGAGAAAAAGAGAAAGAAAGAGAGGAAGAGAGAAATGGCGAGAGCAGACAGAGGATAAAGCAAGGAGGAGGCAAGAGGAAGATGAACAACGGAGAAAGAATAAAGGCAGTTGAAGAGCAAGATGAGAGGGAGAGGCAGGAGTTAAGTCACAGAAAAAAGAGGCTGGGTTGCCTAGATCCCTCCAATAGATTTCACAGGGTAGGGAAACCTTTTCTCAGTCAGTTAATTAGCAGTGTGGCTGAAAGGTATTATACAAGCTTGGGGAATTGAGTGGTAAATCTTATTCTCCACCTATCTTACCCGAGATCATGTGTTCTCACATGATATTGTAGCACTGTCTCTGGTGGGTTTTTTCTCATATGTGTGGGATTTTTGTGTATTTGGTCGAACACATGCATGCACGCACGCAAGCACGCACACACACCTACGCACACACACACACACACACACACCACACACCATGTGCTGGTGAACTGCTGCTTGGGGACCTGCCTGCTTCTCCACTAAAACAAGCAAGTAATTCATGAGAAGCTGCAACCAAACTGGTTTAAATTGTGCATAAGGCTGTTCATGAATAGGCCTATTCTTAACTATGTGAAACATCAATTGATGTTATCAAGCTAAAAGATTAACTTTGGTGTGGACGCCCCACACCAGTATCTTGGTGAAAAAATTGTATCTTTTAAATTGACCATTTCAAATAGCATAGTGTAGACATGCTGTGCTTGTTGGGTTCAAGAGTCAAAGTCTGTTTGAATCATTTACCAACTCCAGGATCAGAACCCAGGACCCTCGCATGAAAGACCGCTGCCCTACCAAGTGAGCTAAAACACCAGTCTAGCTGACTGAGAACCTTATAGTTGTTGTATCTCTATATCCTGTGGCTCTATATGTGCAGTGGACTGACAGACCAACCCTACCAACTGACACAGAGTGACTTATACTAGATGATAGCTGATTTTTTTTTCTTTAACTGAGCAGCAGATTTGGGATTCTTGTGTGCGTTTAGTATCAATTTAATTTGATATGAAAGAAGAGATCAAATTTATATATTTAATGTGAGCTCACTGCCATCTCCATTTGATCAAAACAGAGGTCAAGTACCTGTTACCTTGCTTATCCTCACTTACTCTTGACTACACTGTAATTTCTCTATGGGTCTAATGTGAACTCTAGGAATGTTAGACAAAAAATCCAACTGTGGATTTCTGACACCTCAAACTAGTCATACGAATGTAATTATAGCCTTCTCCAGGTCGCGTGCTGGACTGAACACCTTTCCCTGAACAGATTTCACTGACACATGTAGTCTTCACACCAAGTCCAGACAAGCCATGCTGCTACAGCCAAGCACTGACCCAGTGACATTATCTATGTCATTCTATCCCCGTCCTCATTCCTATCAGTATGTCAAACAGTTAATGTATTTCACCCTGATTTGCTGAATATGTTTATGCTTGATAAGGGTTGGTGAAAATTATTCTGACACACTGTCACAGTCTTTTTTTTTTTTGCTATTTATCTCTTTGCTTACAAACTGCGCATTGCATCATGAAACCATTTTCCTGTCCCGCCCCGTCTGCCTTTGTTTGTGTGTCTGTCTCTGCTGTCTGTCTCTGTCTTTGTCTGTGTTTGCATCTGTGTCATTTCTCTCTTTCTTTCTCTCTCTCTCTCTCTCTCTCTCTCTCTCTCTCTCTCTCGCAGTCAAGACTGTAAGATCTTTCAAGCTCTGAAAGTTGGGGATCAGTGATGTTAGTAGGTGTGTATGGTGTGTTATGCGTGTGCCTGTGTATGTGTGTTTGTGTTTTTGTGGGTATATGCGTGTTTGTGTGCTGTTCTCCACTAACCTTGCCTTCATCCCAGTCTCACAGGAAACATGCTTTATTCAATAGCAAATCAAAGAAGTTGAATCTTCTTTTAGTTTGCAAAATACTCCCTATCAGCCGACAGTGTGTCTCTAAGCCCTTTTAAGTCTGTGCCGTGGACAGGCAGTGACAGCACCAACTGATTTGAATACAGACTTTGCCTTTGTGGTGTCAGTGTGGTTTTTCAGCTGGAGCAGTGACATCCCAGCCTCTCTGCCTGATCATGCCTACTGCCCTCAAGTGTGAATAATAGATGGTGTATGTGTGTGTGTGTGTGTGTGTGTGTGTGTGTGTGTGTGTGTGTGTGTCTGTGTGTTTGCATTGTGCTGTTAAAGGACACCACAGAGTCAAAGAGACAAGTGTTAAACAACTTCTGTCAAATTAAGTTTCTCTTGGTTTCATCCTTTTCTTGGGCCTTCTCTTTCTATCACCCTCAACAGTATGTCATTGTGTTTCTTTATGTTTTACGCTGCTGTTTGTGCTTGTGTGTGTGGGGGGGTTTTCTATGCACTACCAACAACCAGAAATAAATGGCACTGAGCAGCCGGGGAATCACCTCTGCTCAGTAGCATCCCCAAACAATACAATCGGCCGTGCCCAGTACATCCCCAAAGGGAGGCATCGTTACTAGGTGCCTGAACCTCATTTTAAATCATTTTTATTGTGAGTTTTCAATACTCCAGAGTCAACAATAACGTTTTATAATAATATTGAAAAATATGAAATGAAATAAGTTTTTCATATCATTGTAAACAATACTAATTTCCTACTCTCCTGCACAGACTTATGTTTGAAATTGTGAAATGAAGGGACAACCAAAATAAAATGTTTGTTTCATGATAACGTGATGAAAAAAATTATCTCAACTGAGAACAAGGCTTGGATTAGACCAAGCTCAGTTCTTTCCTTATTTGCAAATAAGAGGTTACATTAACTGTGTGCCGGAATATAGAACTAAAGCAGAACTTTTTACTTTTATAAAAGGATTATCCGTTTTCTCATTGGTGTAAAATCTCTACAAATGATATAGACACTCCTGAGAATTAGACCTAGGGATTACTATTGAGGATGATGAATGGGAGAGGATTGTTCTGAATGCAAAAAAAAAACTTAAGATCATCCATAAACTTTATGTAACCTCTGTTATAAGATCTAAATATGACAGTGTTTGTAATTCACAATGTCCCAAGTGTACTATATGGATAAGGCCGCTTATTTCCATGTGTTTTGGACAAAGATTGCACCATACTCATATGATTGATGATCAACCTCCTTACACATCTCTGTGGGATAATCCAATCCACATCACTGCTCTTCTCTATCTCTGGGTTTACCTATCTGGGTAACAGCTTCCGCTCGACAAATAGATGCTGCACAATTTTAGAGGCAATTTATTCTTTAACACGCATGGTTCAAGAAGAGGAAGGAAGGAGAAAAGGAAGGAGAGTAAAGGTGGAAAAATACAAGTCTGTCAATAGTAGAAAATCAATTATAAGTATAATTATGTGTATGTGTGTGTGTGTGTGTGTGTGTGTGTGTGTGTGTGTGTGTGTGTGTGTGTGTTTGTGTGTGTGCTTTGCTAATCATCTTCATCTGTTCTTTGTATATACTGTATGTACTCTGTATGTACTGTGAACCGGTTACAGATCCCATGTGCACTGTTTTTGTGCATGTGCATGCAGTGGTGGCAAACAAATGTGGAATGAATTTGGGATAATTGTGTATGAATTTGTAGGTGCCTGAACCACCTCAACCGGCTCCTCTCAGTGTGGAGGAGCAGTGGCTCCACTCTGGTCCTCATGGATCACTGAGCTCCTTACCGGAACTTGGAGAGTGAGCCCAGCCACCCTGCAGAGAAAAAAATTACTTCAGCCTCTTGTATCTGTGGCTCATTCTTTCAGTCACCACTTGAAAGCATGAAAACATAGCTGAGGGTCAGAATGAAGATTAATGGCTAAATTGAGAGCTTTGCTTTGTGGGTCAGCTCGCTCTGTACAATCACAGTGTATGTGATTCACAGACAGGATATCAAGGTGCAGCCGAGATCTGTAAAGTGTCCAGTTTGATGACATTTGGGTGGCATCTCTGCTGTTTGCAGATGACGTTGTCCTTTTGGCCCCGGACTGTGATCCCCGATGTGCACTGGAGCGGTTTGCTGCTGAGTGTCAGGATGAGGGTCAGCACCTCCAAAACTGAGACCATGGTTCTCTCCCAGAAAAAGATGGCCTGTCCCATTCAGGTGGGATGTAAGCAATTGCGCCAAACAGAGGACTCCAGGTATCTCAGGGTTTTGTTCATGAGTGAGGGTAAAAGGGATTGTGAGATTGACTGCCAGGTAGGTCTAGTGGCTGCATTAATGTAGGACTTAGTTTGAATTGAGTAGTATAGAATGGAATGAGGTGAATTGGACAGAACTAGGTTGGAATAGGCTTGACTTAATTGGGCCTGTCTCATAGAGCAAGATTAGTGGGTTAGCGAGCTAACTTTGGTCTTAACCCTGGGTATTCGGTCTCATGACGGTGGTTCACTTTTAAGTAGGACATCGCCATGGTAACTTAGGCTGCACATTTAAACTGCTCAGGAGCAGGTTATGTTCAGGCTATTGGGTTCGAACATATAAAAAGCTCGCCTCCTCACCAATCCACTCTCTGGAGAATGGCATCACCATTCTTAGAGGATCCTATAGACTTTCAAGCACAAATAGTAAGAAGGGCTCTGTTAGAGACCTTCAGAACCCCTTTGCTTTCCCTGCTGATTTATTATATGAGACATATAGATAAAGTTATAGATAGTTAGTTATAGATTCTCTGCGGAAGGAATGGCCTATACCTTTGCAATCTTCTAGAGTCTTACATTGCTAATGTGACTCATCAAAGTCACGGCATCATTTACTGTTGCATATTAAGTGTGCTGAAATTCTTATTCCCAAGAGTGATTGGTGCAATAGATTGCACCCATATTCCCATCGCTGCAGTTCAGGGGGAACATGAGACACAGCATTTTTTCACAGCCTCGTGTGCAGGTATTGATAGGGTGCTTATATTTTTCTACTGATTTACTGTATAACTCAGCTTTACATTACATGCAGGGACATGCAGTGGTGGAGCAGACTATACACAGCAGCATAGTTTGGATGCTGATGTAAAGATTTAACACATGGAGAGTTTTGAAACATTGGCAGAAACCTTTCTCTCCACTCAGCTTACTACTAATACTGCAATAATAAGCACAATGGGTTTTCTCATGCCCCCTTTTTTTCCTCATACCTTCTTGTGAAATTGTTGTTATAATGTTTTTGCATTGCTCATATGTGTTAATTATTACAGTTTGTTGTTCTCCAAAGAAATACGTTGCTCTGGATCTGTCTGATTGACTACTTTTTACAAAAACACTGATCCTTTTATACAATATATGAATGCACACACAGCTGGACTGGAAAATCCTGGGTAGAGAGAGCCAGTTGATAACCATCTTCATGACACCAGTTAGCCAGGATTGACATTGTTTGGTTTTGTGTAGCCAGCTATCGCATATCTCCAACAGACTCCCTCTCTGAGTTGAACAGCAGTCGTAGCTTGCTGCTGCCGTCGCTACAGATGAGCAAGGCATGGCTAATTCAATTACAACAGTACAGAATTAAATGGAGATTATACAAAACACACACACACACACATGCACACCCACACTCACCCACACGCACACACCCATCCACTCACACACACACATACAGAGAGAGAACTATGCACACATTTTATTCCTCTCACGTTTATCATGCAAAGACTCTTGCATGCAAAAGCAATCTCACACACATGCTGTCTCCTGATAATTCTACCCCACAAATACACACAATCTCCCACGCATACGACTACACACACAAACACTTGGTGGCAGCTCAGGCAAACAGGAAGCCATTTATACCCAATTACTGTCATTGATAAATTATAACCCAACAAAGGGCTTAAAGGCTTTCTCACACAAAAGGAGGAGAGACAATACATAAGCTCTCTCTTTCTCTTTCTCTCTCTCTCTCTCTCTCTCTCTCTCTCTCTCTCTCTCTCTCTCGAATCACATGCATTACACAGCAGTCTAGCCAGTATAGCCTAGTTGACAGTAGCTAGATGTTAAGGCATAATTAGGAAGGTTATTTTCCTGTTGCTTACTGGCTATATTATTTATCTTATTGTGAATATAAAGGCTTTTGCAGAGTATGTGTGTGTTATTACTTACAATGACATTGTTTTTATGTTTGACCTTGTAAACCTTTTGTGTGTGTGTGTGTGTGTGTGTGTGTGTAGGTGTGTGTGTGTGTGTTTGTGTGTGTGTTTGTAAGACAGGCAGACAAAGAGTTGCAGTTGCAGATGAGACTAGTACTTCAGTGAGCCCTGTCTTCAAGGCTGTTATAAATGAGATGTGCCTTATCATTGTTCAGTGGACTGCAACACTAATTATGAATTGGCTAAATGTGTATACATAGATACAGATACAGGATTTATTGGCCTCTATGTTAAATTCATTAGCTGTACTTAGATGACTGCTCATAATTTCATTCCCCATCACTGCCTGTCATATTAAACAACAGATGGCCTTTCTGGGGGATTCTGTTTGATTGACAGCTGTCATCTGCTTGTCAAGGACCTCCTACCTGACTCATTTGGCATTTTAACTTTCTATGTAGTCATTTTATGAATGCTCTCATCTAGTTACTTAAAATTATGAGAAGTGGCTTAGCTCACAATTGTGAGTAAGTGTGATGGCAAAATGTCAAATTAAGTCCAAAACAAAAAGTTGGCTGAGGAAATTGCCATGAGGCTCAGAAAAGCGTGTCTATGTGTCTGTGTTGGCCCTCCATGATGCAGTGCGTAGATAGGAGTTTTGTTTATTGAAACATCTTCTAAGGGCAGAAACTGTTATGATTGGTTCAATCAGGGAGGAGGCGGGCCAATTTGAAACGTCAAGCGGGACCATGACAGGCAGACCTGGCATTGTCAAAGACAGCGGTAAGTTAGCTAAGACAAATGTTTTTTATTTGTAGGTATTTCATTCACAATTTATTAACTTTCCTGTTAAATAGAAAGAGACAAGTGCTCAGGTGTAACAGTTTGCTTACTATGTAAACAAGTTAGCCGTTAGCTAGTTACTAATGTTAGCTGGTATGGTCACGGCCATAGAGATAAGTAGGGTGGCCATTTCCATAACACCAAAAAGGAGGACACTTTGCAGGATTCAGTGAAGCCAGGATAATAACTGAAAAATAATCCCAAACCTATAACACATAATAAGACTCTAGTGTACTCACCACATAGTTGAATGTCTATTTGCGATACTTTTGCCCTTTCCTGGCTGCTTCCAAGAGTTTTTTATTTGCAAGGAATTTCCGGTACATGTCTGTGCACTCAAATGTGAAATTGACACAAATTTGCAGCTCTGCCTTGACACTGTCCACATCCAGACGATTTCTCTCATTTCTCCATGCTGAGGTCATCATTGAAAAGACACGTTCTGTATGTGCATTGCTACATGGGATGGAGAAGATGTAGGCGCTGACCTTCCACAGATTCACAAGTGGGACATCTGCTTTGGAAAACAGTTTCAGATACCGCTCCTCACTGTAGCAACCTTCCATTTCTGAAGAGCTGAGAATAGCTTCCACCATGCCATATTCCTCATAGAGTCCATCCATATCAATGTCTTTCAGACTGCAGGCCTGGACTGCATCACTGTATTCTTCATAAGACACAGCAGTTGTGAGGCCGAGCTTTGACACTTTGCTATGAAAGCTGTTCTCAGAGAAGTCATACCTTTCACTCACGTATTTCTTCGCTCTTTCATAGAAAACAATAAAATCAGCCTCACATTTCTTAGCCAGATCAGGAGTTAGCTGCTTGAGTTTGTTATTCACAGCAAAGCCAAATAATTTGTCCTTTAGCCTTCTCTCAAGTTTCCCTTTCAGTTCAGTCATTACCTTAAACACAGAGATTAAACTAAATAATTTGGCCTCAAGTGCTTCAGTGCAGTCTGAGAACACCTTTAGAATGTGACTGAGGAAGAGAAAATACATCTCAGATACTTCAATGCCATCCTCTCCAAAGCATTTCCACAAAAACTTGGAGCATTCCTCCTCACCTAGACTCTGAAAGTAGCTGGACAGGGGTTTCCAATACTTCAGGATTCTGTCAATGGATGGCAGCAGAGACAACCACCTTGTGACAATGTGCCGCAGCAGATTGCATTCCTCTACTTCCACAAACTCGCAGAATTCCTTCAACTGTGCCGTTCTGCTGGCTGAGATGCTAAAATGGCTATAAACCTTAAGCACAACATTTTCAATGTCAACATCCAAGCTGCCTGCTGCATATCTTGTTGCATTGTGCAGAATATGGGCTAAACAGTTTGCAGCAAGCACGTCCTTTTGAGCCAGTTTCAGCTTCTGATAAACACTGTTGTGTTTTCCATAGTGGCGTTGTCTGCTGCATATGCTGACATTTTTTTCACATCTAGACCAGACATCTCCAGTTTAGCCAACAGCTGATTTGTTATAGCTTCCGACGTTTCGTTGCTATCACTGTAAAAATCCAACAGTGCATGTTGCACGCCCTCCTCAAAGTGAAAATATCTCAGTACAATGGGAAAACACTTGATCGTACCTTTGTTTGATGCATCAGTTGCCACTGAATAATGCAGTTCATTTTCTTTTATATAATCCACATGCGTCTGGACAGAGTAGGGTGCTAGGACGTTTTCGCACAAAGCTTTGGCTTTTGTTTTTCCACAGGTCACCCCTTTTGCTATTGATGAGTCGTTGTAGATCTCTCGATAACTTTTATTCCACAGTCTACACTCCTGTATGACTGGTGATGCTTGACTGCATGATAAACTTTACAAAGTTCTGCAGCGGAGATTTTGTCATCTTGAGGCGATGAAGCTTCATGGAAAAATGATAAAAGTGAAGAGGCACCTGCGCCTTGATTGTTGCTTTTGTGCTTGTCTATGCTAGCATGTCTGTCGATGGCGCCTTTCCCTTTGCTGCTTACGTCCACATCGCAACGACACAACGTG